>NC_132890.1:6181533-6481533 GCF_030463535.1 Salminus brasiliensis
TATTATCTAAATTCTAATGGATCCAGATCACAGACAACTGAATTATGCCTTGAAAGAAAAGCGCTGAATGTAGCAGGACAACTGTTTAAGTTTAAACATGTAGCTCCACCCACTTACCACGAAGTTATAAGAAGTGCTTCAGGCTGGACTGCTTTTTGAAAGAGGAACAGCCAGCCAATCAGAATCAGAGCTCATATTAGTCAGGTAACAAAAAAACAGCCTGTTTAAAGGATAAACAAGGATAGCAATTCTCCCGAAACTAAGCACCAGCTAACAGATGCCTGTGCCGGCCAACATCGCTTTTAGAGTGATGAGGGGAGAAAGAGCTACATCTACCCACCCAGATAGGTCACTGTCAATTGCTGATGCTCATGGCAAAGCAGCTTGGCTCAAGATTCAAACTTGTGACCCCTGGGCAAGTCAGTGTAAACAGATTTTATTCCAGGTCATTTTGGAGCATTTCCATTGGTCCATTTATCATGAAAGTATCATGTAAGTACAATTGCCAGATTTAATCGTAAAAAAACGTTAAAACGGAGATACAAGATTTTTGCCCAACAGTGACGATTTTCTAGTCACATAGCATTGGTATAGTGTAGTAGGTTATCCACCTTGCACGTAGCAAAGTCCAGTCTGATTTCCCACATGGGCAAGAACATCATGGTGTATTAGTAAGAATCGTTCTACCTCTGTACCATGATGTGAGCCAAATGAGGTACACTGTGAACTGTAAAAGTTGGAAAATCGGTTCTCTTGTTATTCAAAAATTATTATTAAAAAAGTGTTTAAAATGTTTCCTTGAGTGATGACATAGAAGAACCACTTTTGGTTCCATTAAAATTCAGTTTTTTATAGAGATGTGTGACTGAGAGGAACCTTTAAAGCAGCCCTATGCAAGAATTTGCATTTCTTGCTTGTGGGCTCCCCCTACAGTCAGAAAATGTAAGACATACAGTAAATACAGAACCAGTATCTGAAAGTGTGAGGAGCGTGTAGATAGTCATGGTACAGTAATGCTGCAGGATTTTACACAAATCTGACTCAGGTTACTCAATAGTACACAGTACTCGTGAGCATTGCCCTGCTCGCTTCTCCATTCAGCTTTACATACTGCAGTTTGCAGCGTGTTGAACCTGCGTGTTGAGTCCCTATAACCAGCTCCAGTTCAGTGGAGCATTTACATGATCCTTAAGCTGTTATTTTTAAGAAAAAATTCTACATACAGTTGCTTTAAATTGATAAACCATCTGAAGCACCTTTATTTTAAAGAGTGCAGGTCGTACCGAAGCACTAAGGATCTTCTCTCTCGTTCTGACTCTCAGCACTACCTGACCGCATTTGGGGCAACCATTGCTATCCCACTGATCCTGTCTCAGGGACTGTGTCTACAGCATGATGGACTCACTCAGAGTCACCTGATCAGCACCATCTTCTTCGTCTCAGGCTTGTGCACCTTGTTGCAGGTCACTCTGGGCGTCAGGTATGTCTCTAAAGTTTTGTCACCTGTTCCATCACCGAAAGAGTAATCCGGTCTTCTTAAGGATGGCTATATCTATGAATATGATATGAGGAAGCAGGTGGGCTGTTTGGGAAGTTGCTTTTTTGAGATTTGATAGTAATGCCGCCTGCAGCCCAGTTTTGAATGAGTGTGATAAAGTAATAAGAAACCACTGAATTTGGACTTTGGAATATGTGTAATGTGTTTCCGAATGGTTGTATATGTAGATTGTATCTGCTGTATTATTCAGTCATTACCCACGCTTGGGGTGTGGAGCACTATAAACTTTCACAACATCTTTTATTAACACTCTAAAACCAAACAGCATATACTGCATCACCATCCTACAGCCAGGCTTCAGGCCTGTGTGAAATAGAGCCACGTAATAGCTTCTCTCTTGATTCAGCTTCAGTAAAACGTCTTTTTGTCCACTTCTAATAAAAGCCCTTTTGTGTAATTGGACGCATATTAAGGCCACCCACAAGTTCATGCATTTTTCCTCAGCTGATTGGTATTGAGATCCCATTTCAGTTTACTGCTAATGTGTGTGCCAAGAAATATAAGAGTCATTCATTGTAATGGATGCACTGTTGATGAAGGTGCTTTTATTATTTGCTTTGCTCTGAAGTCAATGATCATTTCAGCGGTCAGAACATTTTACCTACACTGGTTGACTAATTTCTCAACTTCCAGACTATGATCTTTTGAGATCTTTGAGACTGTAGTGTCATTCGCATATTTCAAAATCCTGGTGGAATTTAGGGTTTGATCTAAAATCATTAGTGAAGACGGAGAAGAGTCATGGGCACAGAACACGACAAGTTTAGTGGTGGCTACACATTTAAAAATATTGCTGTTATTGTATTGTACAGTTCTTGTGCTGCAAAGTGTTGGCTGATTTTGGTGACTAGAAGAAGACGTGCCCTATCTGGTTTTAATATTTTGGACTAATTCGAAAGTCTTAGAGTCTTAGAGTGCCTCACAAAGTTTAAATCAACCTGAGATCCTTTTAAATAACAGTTATATCTGGCCTGAATAGCAGGAAATATGAACTACAGGCTGAACACTGTATTTATTAATATTTATAATACTACAGTTTGAGAATTTTAATACCAGAGCAGTATCATACATCATGTATAATTTGGTGACAGTATGCATCTGCGGACTGAGAGGTAAAAGTTTACCTCTTACCTGGATCTCTCTTCTGTTAACGGCAGGTTGCCCATTCTTCAGGGTGGGACGTTTGCTCTTCTTGCACCAGCAATGGCCTTGCTTTCCATGCCAGAGTGGGCCTGTCCAGCATGGACACAGAATGCCACCCTGGTCAACACATCCTCCCCTGAGTTCATCCATGTCTGGCAGAGCCGCATGCAGGTGGTGGGTGTCACAGCTTTACTGGACAGGTGGATCAGTACTGACCTGTGTGGGGAAAGTGCTGTACTTTGCAGTGGTCAGACCTCCATTCATTCATTTAATCTCCAGTGAAAACAGTTGTTTGTTTTTTTAGGAGATATTTCTGATGAGATTAAATATAACATAGTTCCATATGAAACTAGTAGATGTTTTTTTGGTTTATGAATTTCAAGACATTTCAAAATATGAAGACCACTTTCAATACGGTGCTTTTTAGTAGAGGGTGCTGCTCAAATGGGACACCAAGCAAGAACAACTGATACATAAGGGTCTCTACATGTTATATCTCAACAGCTCCAAGGTTCTATCATGGTGGGCTCCCTGTTCCAGGTATTGGTGGGATTCTCTGGCCTCATCGGCCTATTAATGCGTTTCATCGGCCCTCTGACCATTGCACCAACCATCTCCCTTATTGGCCTGTCCCTGTTCGACTCTGCTGGAACGAATGCAGGAAACCACTGGGGAATCTCAGCCATGTGAGTTCTGCTAGTTCTAGTTTGTCCCTCATAATTAACATACATTCAGCCCACTAGTGAAAGCCTATTGATGCTAAATGTAATGGCCACTAGCAAGTGCAGTCCAACAGCAGACCACAAGATGCGTAAAAGATTGTCTCCAACAATCCTAAAATGTCATCACGGGACCTACAGGTAGCTCCTGCCATTAGAAAGAGACCAGACATGTTAGATTCTTATGGGAGGTGTGAAAGGAGGAACCCCTTCCTATCAAATAAATAAATAAATAAATAAACATTAGAGCAAAACTTACGTTTTCCAGAGGACACCTGCAACAATGTGCTTTGGACAGGTGAATCCAAAGTTGAATTATTTGGACACAGTATCAGAGGACAACATTTGAGCACCCATAAGAACCCATATTAACTGTGAAGCATGAAGGTGGAAATGTCATGGTTTTGGTCTGCTTTTCTGCAGTGGGGCCTGGAGAGCTGTCCAATATACAATCCACTAGGAGTTCTTTATAGTATCAGAGGGTCGTTTGAGGAAAATGTGAGACCATCTGCCTAAGAACTCAAACAGCTGAGAGATCTGAAAGATTTCTGCTTGGAGGAGAGGGAAACACTTTCTCCCAGTTGATGTCAGTGACTGGTAGATTATTTAGGAAATGTCTATCTGATGTTATTTCAGCAAAAAAGAGAAATACCAGCTATTGGGGCATTTTTCTGCATTTTTAAAGACATTCCTTCAACATACCTTCTTCTCTTAATATTGTTTAAATGTCCATATCTTTAAATATAAAAAAGACAAATATTTTCATGGGGTGTCCTAACTTTTTTTCATGACTGTATATATCAAAGAACAACTTTTCATGCAAACTTTTCAAGAAAAACATTTCATGCAGTCCAAATTCATACACTGATTTATCAGTGGAATGTAACAGAAATTGCTTTTCGACAACTGAATATGTGGTGCAGGCATATATACTAAGACATATTCATGTGTTTCTTATCTCCCACTTCAGGACGACATGCTTGATTGTGCTGTTCTCTCAGTATCTCCGTCACATTGCAATACCTGTACCTACGTACAGCAAGGCCAAGAAATTCCACATCTCCAGGATGTACATCTTCCAGATTCTTCCTGTAGGTCCATTAATACAAAGCAGGGCTCTGAATAGCTGGGTATTTTAAGAAGTTAATATTGTTCATAAAGTAACAGATCTTTGGACTGGCTCTACAGGTGCTCCTGGGAATTACTGTGTCCTGGCTTCTCTGCTACCTTTTCACCATCTATAATGTCCTGCCCTCTGACCCCAACCAATATGGCTATCTAGCTCGCACTGATATTAAAGGAGATGTGATCGGGAGTGCGCCCTGGTTCAGGTTTCCGTATCCAGGTACGTAATGTAGAACATTTAATAGAAGACTTTTCAGTGCTGGGTAAAGGATTTAGAAATAAGGGTCATTTTCTTTCTTCTATATTTTTCCACATTCAGGGCAGTGGGGCTTGCCCACTGTGAGCTTGGCAGGTGTGTTAGGGATCCTGGCTGGGGTCATATCCTCAATGATTGAGTCGGTGGGTGACTACCATGCCTGTGCCAGGTTATCTGGTGCCCCACCTCCACCCAGACATGCCATCAACAGGGGGATCGGCATTGAGGGCATAGGCTGTCTGCTGGCAGGGGCCTGGGGCACAGGCAACGGGACCACCTCTTACAGCGAGAACATAGGGGCACTAGGCATCACTAAGGTGAGCTATTAGAGCATCACATGAAATCTCTCAATTTGTAAAGGAAATATGATTATTAAAGACTGTTCTCTATATTTTAAATGTTTGGTTGCAAAAATGTGTGTAAGGAAAAGGATAAAATTGAGCAGATGCTTTTTTGTTGCAGGTCGGCAGCCGTATGGTGATTGTTGCCAGTGGTTTCATCATGGTCATTATGGGAATGTTTGGGAAAATCGGAGCCATTTTTACTACCATCCCAACACCAGTCATTGGAGGGATGTTTTTAGTCATGTTTGGGGTCATATCTGCAGCTGGAGTCTCCAACCTACAGGTGAGTAAGTAATGTTGACCTCAGCTAACGACCATAAAATATATATCGGGTATCATTTCACTTAATGTTAAGCATTGCTGATTGCAACATAGGAAGGGAGGTGCCTACTTAGCTTGCGATGCAATGTAGTGGGTCAGTGCACTTTTAAAAGTTCCTTGTGGACCTTTTAGGGGTTTTTCAGTTTGAAAATGTGAAGGAATCTTTCAAGGTGTTTTGAAGGAACCTTGAAGAAACTAAAGACTTTCGTCTAAAACCATTTTTCTTAATGGTTCCTCAAAGCACCATAAGAGGTTTCTTCACAGTTTCAAAATAAAGAACCTGTAAAAGTTCCCAAAGGAACGCATCACATCGCAAGTTAAGAAAATGTGAGAGCAATTGTCTAAAAATTAAGCTCAGCTGAAGGACTTCTGCTTGGAGGAGAGGAAAACACTTTCTCTCAGTTGATGTCAGAAGCTGGTAGATCATTATGGGACATGTCTAACTGAACTTATTTCAACCAAGAGGGGAAATATTAGCTAGGCATAGGGTGTTCTAAAATTGAAATGTTATTATTTACATTTTAGATTTAGCATTTTTAAGACATTCCTTCAACATACCTTCTTCTCTTAATATTGTTTAAATCTGCTAAATCTTTATCTTTAAATATTAAAAAAGAAAACAAACATTTTTATTGGGTAGTGGGTGAGTGCACTGTAAAAAAAAGTTCCTTAGGGACCTTTTAGGGGTTCTTTAGTTTGAAACTGTGAAGGAACCACTTAACGTACTTTGAGGAACCTTCAAGAAGTCTTTTTTGTCTTAAATCATTTTTCTTGATGGTTCCTCAAAGCACCATGAAAGGTTCCTCCACAGTTTTTAAACTGAAGAACCTCCAAATGTTCCTCAAGGATCTTATACCTTTAACAGTGTAGCTCAATAGGAATGGGCTGGTGGAACAAATGTGTGACCCCAGTTGTTAAGTGCAGGATTTTGTCATCTTCCTATATTATGTTACGTTATTTAACTTCACAGTATCTTTATAGGCCACTCTTTGTATACTTTATCTTTTACAGTTCGCAGATATGAACTCGTCTCGTAACATCTTCATCTTCGGATTCTCAATGTTCTCTGGGCTTGCCATCCCAAACTGGATAATAAAAAACCCAGCTGTCATTGCAACAGGTATAACAACCATATTTAATATGATACCATGTCTTTAATATGATCAAAACAACAATAATGAAAATATCATACTGTTCTCCAAATAATAGATGGTCTAGTTCATCAACAAATAATCAAACCAGAAACAAAAATGACATGGACGCTCAGAAGAAAAACAGAAGAACCATGTAGAACTATTTTTTCATATCTAGCGTTTATTTATTTGTCTTTTTTTGGTAATTATTAAACATTTTTGATTGGACATTAATGTAGTATATAATACCTGATATTTCTACTTTGAGTAACTGCATCTAAAAAGCACACTGAACTTCTATTAAAGTATTTGTTCTGACACTTATGCCCATTTCTCAGGTATCGTTGAGTTGGATCAGGTTCTTCAGGTTCTTTTAACTACCAGCATGTTTGTTGGAGGGTTCTTTGGATTCCTCCTCGACAACACCATCCCTGGTGAGCTCTGTTAACTTCAGAGAGATTCCAGCAGGTTATATAAAAATCTGCCTTCTGTAAAAGTTAAAGTATACTTCTTAAAGTCTTCTTTGAACCTGCAGGGACGAAACGTGAGCGAGGCATAACTGCCTGGAACAAAGCCCATGAAGACGATTCTGAGAACACACTGGAAAGTGATGAGGTTTATGGGCTTCCTTGTGGCATCACCTCCCGTCTCTCCTCCTGTTCCTGGGTCAAATACGTGCCTTTCTGCCCCTCACATAAAACCAGACCACAAAATATCACCCCCAGCAGCTCGATCTCACTGGACAAGAAGGAACCCAGCAAAAACGACACACACATCATAGTGACAGTGGCACTATAATCAGCCATGAGGATCTTCTGCTGTGGTCAGTGCAGTTTGGGCAGGACCCCTCCACTTTACATAACATCTACTGTAATCTACCCGTCTGGAAGAGAAGCTCTGAAGGCTGGAAAAATGTACTAAATGCTCTGAACTCACTGAAGCCCAGAGGCAGCTGTCTGGGGGTTACAAGCGTATGTCTTTTATACTGAAGCCGTTTTCTTTATATTTTTCTATTATAATGATATACATTTGAATAGATATTGATATGATATGAATGTGTATTGTTAAAAGTGTGTGTGTGTGTGTGTATAGAAGTTTATAGTCCTATTTAGTTCCTATGTGTTTTGCTAGGGCATGTTTTTGCAAAATCCATGTAGTTCTTACGGAAGCTGTTGATTTTTCAGACTTATTAAGATCAAATGGATGGATTTCCTGAGCCCTATTGCAGCCTCAGTACGCACTTTACTGGAGTTGGCTTCCATCTAGTGGAGGCTCTTGGTACATGCACTCAAAATATACTGGGTTATAAACAACTCATACTACTGTGTCATTCCACAACCAAGCTATAACTACTTTATAGCCCTATGTAACCTACACTGGGTAAACGCATTGCTGGATTAGGCTTTATGAATAACCCAACACGCTGGGTCAAAAGAGATCCCCCAAAAATGGTTACTTTGAGCCAGCCCTGGCCTCACTTTTTTCCATTTGTGTTGGTTAATTTTTAAAATTTAAAATATGTATCATTTTCCATTTTTAAAATAAAGTTAAGTTTAACTAAATGTCATATTACTGCTCAAATAATGACACACATCGCTAAATTAAATGATTCAATCTATAAAATTAGTGCTTCTTCTCAGCAGATATGCAGATATTCTACAAGTTCAAGTTCATTCCAGCCAGTAAAAAGAAGAACACACTTTTACAAACACAACAAAACACACAAAACATTTAACACTCAGAAACAAAGTCTTAATTAAAGTTATGTACCAAACATTAAGAAAAGGGTCATCATATAGAGTCTAACTAGTCTACTATTATCAATCCTTAATACAATTATCACATAGGTAACATTAAAGTCTATCTAAAAATGTTTAGAAATGTCATGAAGTAGGCTACCAGTGGAGTAGAGTGAGAGTGGCGTGAGGGTGCACCAGTCAACGATACCAAGAACTCTGCATACAAATGGCCTGCATGGAGGAATAGCTAGAAAAAAGAGGCCCATTGGCAACATTGGGAAGCTCCAAAACTCTCCAAAATGCTGCATATGTGGCAAACCAAGCAGTATCCCAACAGTGAAGCGTGGGGGTGGCAGCATCATTTGCGATATGCTTTTCCTCGGTGGGGACTAAACAACTTGTAGAAGCTGAAACTTTTTAAAAAAACGAAAGCTTCAGAGCAGCACAATGTTTGGGTGAACAATTCAGGTCCAAAATTGAAGCCAAAACCAACACAGGAGTGGTCCAGATCCCAATCCACCCTTTAACGAATGAGGACCCAGAAACCACAACAAACAAGTCTGCTGGAAGAATGGATGAAAATCACCCACAAAGAGTGAGCAAAGCTGGTAGAAACACCCCCCCCCCCCCTCATGCGTTAAGCTGTAATTGCAGCAAAGAGTGGTTTTTAAGTGTGAACCTGAAGGAGCAGCATTTTCAGTGTTACGTAAAGTATATTGTGACCTTTGTGAAGGTCACTTTTAATACAAAACCAATCTGATGACCTTAGGTGGCCTGAATACTCTTGCTGTGGCCACTGCTGTAGAAGCCCAGTGGGACGTACAGTGGTGTATAGAGCTAACAGGAAGTTCAGTGTAAAGAGAACTCATGACTTACAGGACTTCCAAGTGTCCCCAGCCTGTCAAGCTTTCATGTGACATCAATTTCCACTAGACTCCATTTCACCCCAGCCTGCTCTATTTCAGCACACCAACAATTCATTTGGAGAGTGAAATTCCCCAGACCAGGGTGAAATGAGGGGTCCGTGAAATTGACTAATTGATTACACTCTTTCTGAATCAGTAAGCATTGATTGGTGAGTTGATGGATGTCAAGTGAGCTTGCACGTGTCTTGTTTGGGGGAAAAAAGGTAAAACAAAAAGCCATCACAATGACCTTTTGCTAAATCCTGGGAGTTTCAGACCTTCTGAGGTGTACTTTAACTAATGACCAGATGTCCTCTTTTTCCTGGACATGTCCTCTTAAAAAGTGCAGCCAGGAATTCTAAATTGTATAAAATGACCGGAATCACTTTGGTTTTTACAGCTTTAAACACTTAGGCTGCATTCCATTCCTCAGGGTCTCTAAGAAGTGCCCTTGTATTCCCTACACACTAATTACGTGATATCGGCTAAGAGAACTTCAGTTGGTTAAATGCAGTTTGCCATAGTTTACTCCCTATGTAGTCCGAAGTTCCCATCAAACTGAACACTCCCTATCCCTTTTGAATCTCAAAAGTCACAATTCCTTGTGTATTCTGCTTCCAGTGGGGTGATGGGAACGCACCTTTTATCTTTCTTTAACTCCTCTTTAAACTCCTCTCACCTCAATAACTGCTCTATATGCATACCTGCATCCATGAGAGAAGGGACAGACGTAGCAAGAGCATCATCAGAATCAACGTCAGCATCAACATCATCATCAGCAGCAGTAGCATCATCATCATCAGATGATGATCATCAGCATTATCATTATCATCATAATAAGCATCATTATCAACATCATCTTCAGCATTATCGTCACCATCATCAACATCAGCATCATCATCATAGTTAACAGCCAAATAATAATTAAAATTATTATTAGCATCATCAGCATCATCATTAGAATCATCAGCATCAGCAGCATTATGAAAAGCATCATTGTCAGCACCAGCATCATTTATCATCAGCAGCAGCATCAGCATTATCAGTATCAACAACTTCAGCATCATTGTTAGCATCATCATCATTAGCACCATAATCATGGTCAACAGCCGCATCATCATTAAAATTACTATTAGCATCATCATCATCAGCATTAGAATCATCAGCATCATCATTAAAATCATCAGCATCGGCATTAGCAACATAATAAAAAGCATCATTTTCAGCATCAGCATCGTTTATCATCATCATCAGCAGCATTGTTAGCATCATCATCATTAGCACCATCAGCATCATCATCATCATTCTCTATAAAATAAAATATGAAACAAAAAGAGAAAAAAATGTACATGTATGTAAGTTAGAAATTATATGAATAATTACGATTAATCATTAGAATCATTCCCATAAGCAGCAGCATCACCAACATCATTAGAATCATCATTCTCACTGGCATCATGATCAGCATCGTCATCATTAGACTCATCAGCATCATCATTAATATCATCAGCAGAAGCAACAGAATTAGTATCATCATCATCAGTATCATCAGCATCATTAGCATTATTATCAGTATCATCAGTATCATCATTGATATCATCAGCAGAAGCAACAGAATCAGCATCATTATTAGAATGATGATTATCATCATCAGTATCATCAGAATCAGCCTCATCATCATCATCATCATCAGCAGCAGCTGAAACAGGGTCCACAGTCACTAAACAACCATTATTTGATTATAATAAATATTCACACGCATAATTTTAATCAGAATTACGGCCCTACAGCCTGGCCTTTCAGAACTTTACATAATTAAAGCTCAGCTTAACAGTACTTATACATGACTCAATAGACTTTTAACTGCAATACTGAAACTCTATAAATATTCTAGAAATAGCTGGGTTTCATTTTTTTAACTACAAATGTGTAGTAAAGCCTGCTTCACTTTGCCAGTAGTGCACTTGCTTACACTTCCAAATAAAGAAGGAATTCTTATTATGGGATAATCAGGTAATGAAGGCTTTTCATTGTGCTTGTTTGTCTGAGAAAGAGAGAACGAGAGAATAAGAGAGAGAGAGGGAGGGACTTTGCTGCCAAGCTTGTGAACTATGTCTGAGCGTTTGTGTGTATATTTATTCGTGTGTGATTATGCATGTGTGCATGTGTGTGAGAGTGTGTGTATGCGTGAGTGTGTGCCTGTGTGTGTGGTGTGTGCGAGACAGTGCTCTACTCTGTCAGCACGAGGCTTTAGTCAGCTGCTCTTTAGCTCTGCTGAATTGAGTTCACATGATCAGCTGATAGGTCCCATTGCATTTACAATCAGCTTCAGCTTCAGCAGCAGCCTTCGTCACCTCTCCCTCCCTCCCTCTCTGTCTCTCTCTCTTTCTCTCTCTCTCCTTAAACGTCCCCTATCCTCCGTTGCACTGCTTCTGCTGCACTCTCCCCCGTCCTCTCTTAGTACACTTCAACTGTCTTTCAGGGTCTGTCTTTGAAGCGCTGCAGACGACCCACAGAACTACTCATGAGTCCAGAAAAGGAGAGCAATGGGATGGAAAACTATGCCTTTGCTGTGAGTATGGTTACTTTAATCTCAGTAATATTGTACTGTAGACACTCCAGGTCCCATTAGAACAGCGGCAGGTAAACATAAATACAGTAAAAAGGGACAAGAAGTTCTCATTTTGAAGAAAGTAGTTGAGATCTTGTGAACCAGGTGTTGGATGATAACTATAAATAATAATGAAATAAATCCCAGAAAGCTTTGGAGATGTTTTAATGAACACAGTGATGTAAAACCATGACTTTTGTATGAGTCATTTTGGAGCATTTCTAAATTTCAAGAACAACTGCAAGATTCACATTATGCCAAAAGTCAAACATGGAGACACAAGGTTTTTACCTTTTTCATTCTAATAAGTGCTTAAAATCTTTGCACAGCACTGAACACTCTTAGAAATGTTGCTACAAGGTCCTACAAAGTGTTCCTCAAATAACGCCATAGTAGAATTTGGTTTTCATAAAAGAACCACTTTTGTAAAGCTGTATATGTGTCGAAAACCTTTTGAAGGTTTAACAAAGTCAATGCAAGAGTTAATTTACCAAATGGAAAGAACCAAAAGGTTCTTCACCCTCACTCACTCTCATCCCTTTTACATACAGGGATCCTCATTGAACCAAAAGTGGTTCCATCACTCAAAGAACCCTTTGTAGCCTCTTTATTTTGAAGAGTGTACATGAGTTACAGTGTATTACCTGTGCAGGTAAAAGAAGGTAATGATTTAGTCATTGTTTATGACTGATAAGACAAGAACACAGTAATAGAAAGTTAGGGTACCATCCTTGCTTTATCATGGATCAATACATGGCGGGTTTTCCATTGTTTTTGGAAGCACATCATTCCATGAATACATCCTTTCATAGACCA
Organism: Salminus brasiliensis; assembly: GCF_030463535.1. Classification (NCBI taxonomy): domain Eukaryota; kingdom Metazoa; phylum Chordata; class Actinopteri; order Characiformes; family Bryconidae; genus Salminus; species Salminus brasiliensis. The sequence goes on from NC_132890.1 coordinate 6,194,204, forward strand.
TCATGTTTTGTTGTTCTGTGAAACCTGAAAAAAGATTGATGTCTATCGCAGTCATAAATACTGGTGCTTGATAAGCAGGCTGTGCACACATTACAGTAACTCGTGAATCATCTAACTCGTGAATCATTGTGAATCATTTCTGTTTAAGCGGTGAATCATTTCTGTTCAGGCTGTGAATCATTTCTATGCTGTTCTGGTTCATGTTGTTGTTGTTGTCGTCATGCTGAAGCAGAATGCACAGGCAATGTGTAACTGGTGGATTCTAATGCAGTCTGGAATAAACACACACTCTGCTCCTGGAGATTCACTTTCAGGGCTCGGCCAATCGAATGTGCACCACTGATCGATCTGTTTTGACCTGGATCGGGTTGAAGATTCAGTTGTTCCTCAAAATCTTTGTCCTACATACTTTTAGGCAAGGCCAGCTGTTGTTATATTGTAGATGATTGAGCTTCGACTTGAAATTAATAGCTGACTTGGTCAAAAGGTTACTTTGCAGGGATAACATGACCTCTAATCTAAAAAAGTGAACTGTACTGAGTGTCCAATCATCTACAGACATTAAAAATACCACATTCTTAAAAATAATTGTAAGTCAAATGATTCTTTGAGTGATGCCATAGAACCGCGATTCCCAACCCTGGTCCTGAAGGACCTCCTACTTGCTCCCAACACATCTGAGCCAGCTAATCGGCTCATTATCAAACCCTTCCTGAGATGAAGGTGCAGGGCAACGGCTCCTCCAGAACCAAGATTGGGAACAACTGCCATAGAAGATCCACTTTTGCATCCATAAAGAACCATGAACCAACAGAAATGTGTGAGTGTGATGAACCTTTAAATTGTAAAGATCCTTGACTTCAAGTGAAGGTTCTTCAGATCTTAAAAAGGTTCCTTATGGCATTGCTCAAAGAACCCTTGGATGAACCCGTATTGTTAGGACTGTATGCTGTCAATGTCCTCATCCTGAACCACCCTCGCTCTGTGGCGCTCTGTGCTCTCCAGGTTGACGGCGTGGTAAATCGTTTCTGTGGGCTGTCTGAGGAGCAGGATGCAGATTCGTCAGAAGAGGACAGCAGGAATAAACTAGCTTATTGTGTAACTGATGTACCACCGTGGTATCTATGCATCATCCTGGGCATTCAGGTAAGTGTGCACCCTTTATTCAAAGAGAGCCAACTTTCTGCAGGACCATGTGTGGTAATGGGAGGGGGTGGGGGGTGGGGGGGGGGCATTCCCACATTTCCCGCTTGTCCCACAAGGAGGTAAACCTCCTTGAGTAACTGATTAAATATATATAATTGATGCACTTTCAGACAGTTTAGCCTTTAGCCCTGAAGTTCAGTAATCAAACACAACCATCACAGAAGACTGAATTACTCTGGCTACCTTCAAAAAGAAGAGCTGGATGTAGCATCAGCTAGCAGACAGCCGTGCCGGCTAGCATCACACTAAAGTGATGTGGAGGGAGAGAGAGAGCCATCTACCCACCCGGAGAGAGAAAGGTCAATTGTGCTCTCTTGGGCTCTAGCTGTTGATGGCAAGCAGCCCGAAATCAAAACAGAGGTCCACAAGAGTGCCTTAGTCCGCTGGACCATTTGGAGCCATTATGTGGCCAATCAGTTACATTAACTGTTCCCTTAACTTTCATTGAGAACAAAATCCACGATTGGAAATTGGATTCAAGGTCCAGATTTCAACACAGAGGGTCTACAGCATCTCTCAAAGAACCATTGAAAACACATCATTTTTTTAGAAAAGGGTAGAATAGATTTTTCTTTAAAGTGGGCCTACCCTACTATCATTTCTAATGTACTTCTATGGTATCGCTTTAGTGGCCACCTTTATTTTAAAGAGTGCAGGTCAGACAGAAGCACTATGGTTCTTCTCTCTCTTTCTGTCCCTCAGCACTGCCTGACCGCATTTGGTGGAATCATTGCCATCCCGCTGATCCTGTCTCAGGGACTGTGTCTACAGCATGATGGACTCACTCAGAGTCACCTGATCAGCACCATCTTCTTCGTCTCGGGCTTGTGCACCTTGTTGCAGGTCACTCTGGGCGTCAGGTATGTCTCTAAAGTCTCTTCACTCGTTCCATTACTGGTCTTGTTAAAACAAAGTTTGCTCAGCAGTCTAATGTGCTGCCACTCGCAAGTTTGAATCCCGAGCCATGCTGCTTTGCCATCAGCGGCCTGAGTCTTAGAGAGCACAATTGGCCGTGCTCTCTCCCTGGGTGTGTAGATGGCGCTCTCTTAAAGTAATGTTGGCCGGTACTGGCATCTGTAAGCTGGTTTGGTGGCGCCGGGGACCCGACACTGTCTTCCGAGTGTGTTGGTGGGCCTGCTGATGAAAAAAGGCTTGATGGTGGTGGCTGGCTTTGCATGTATCGGAGGAAATCCTTAGCTTCCTAGTGTTGGGAGGATTGCTATTGCTAGGGGAAGTTTTGAGTGGGTGGGTTGATTGGCAGTACCAAATTGGGAGATTTTTTAAATTTATTTATTTTTTCTTACTTCTATGAGTAAATATAAGAAAGCAGTGCAGGAGGTGGGCTGTTTGTGAAGTTGATTTTTTTTAGATTTGATAGTAATGCTTCCTGCAATCCAATTAATAAATGAGTGTGATAAAGTAATAAGAAACCACTGAATTTGAACTTTGGAATATGTAGCAGGTGCTTGCGTGTTGGTTGTATACGTAGATAGTTCAGTTGTATTATTACAGTAATTATCCACGCTTGGGGTGTGGAGCACTATAAACTTTCACAACATCTTTTAGTAACCCCTTAAACAGCCTATAGGCAGCCGGTGGGCCGAAAGTGTTATTACAAACTTCCACTACCAAAGAACAACCCCAGTTTGTACAGAAACCCCTGTAGTTACTGAATAATACACCTAGTGTGTATTAAGCCTCTCTGGGTTAAGGGTTTAACTGAAAAACAGCATATACTGTGTCACCTACATCCTACAGCAAGGCTTCAGGCCTGTGTGAAATAAGCCACATAATAGCATAATAGATTCAGCTTCTGTAAAACTTCTTTTATCCACTTCTAATAAAAGCCCTTTTGTGTAATTGGATGCATATTAAGTCCACTCACGAGTTCCTGCTGCAGCTTTGTATGAAAGAACAAATCACCTCAATATAAAATAATCCAAACTTGCAGCCTAAGGATTTATTGATCCAGAGATATTTATGTGATGTGGGTTTGGCTATGTGTTTATCTTTTAATAAGCCCCAAACGCTTCATTGGGCTAAAACAAACCATTGTGTACCACTACTGGAGGTACAGGTGACCTGAAATAACCTGTACGTGGCAATGCTGATAGAGCGGTGTTACAGAAATGTAACTTCACATGGGAGGTGTGAGCTGTAATAGTTCTTTGGTTCATAGGAAAGTTTTTTTGTCAACATTTTCAAAGGAACATCTAATCAAGCCTGATGCACTTCAGACTGATAAAACAAAAAAAGTAAGTTTGGAGAAAAATGGCTGGAGAACACCTGTTCAACTGTTAAGCATGGGGGTGTATTAAGTATGCTTCTGGCCTCTCTGGTTGGGTGAAGAACGGTTTTGATTAAATACCAGCAAATCCTTGAAGCAAACATCACACCATCTGTAAAAAAGAGAAGATGAACAGAGGATGGCTTCAACAGCAGGATACTAACCAGCATCCTTCAATACATATACACATATATAAGCACACACAATATTCCTGGCCAGTTTGGTGGGATCAGTGATGGTGTGCAGATCTATTCCTGCAGAAACTGAAGGCTGTAATAGGATTAGATAGGAATTTTCAATCTTATTAAGTTTGGATTTCAGCACACTTGAATCCACATTCCACAGACTTTGACCATGCTGGAGCTTTGTCCTTCTCTCTGCAGCAGACTATAGGTCAGAAAGCTGCAATACCATAAAATGCCTAATCTGTAAAACAGTACTATGGTTGGAGTTTTATTGTTTATCATAATGTTCCTTGTTTGGCGGCTATAAATGTAATACATGTAACAGCGGCTTTTATGGTGCTGTAATAATACTACATAGTTCTTGTGTTGCATAATTTTGGTGATTAGAAGAAGGCGTGCTTTATCTGGTTTTAATCTTTTGGAATCTTAATTCAAAAGTCTTAGAGTTTTATATGCCTCACAGAGTTTTAATCAACCTGATATCCTTTTAAATCTGCTTCATCAGCACAACAGTTATATCTGGCCTGAACAGCAGGACATATAAATCTACAGGCTGGTTATTAGAAACTAAACACTGTATTTATTAATATTTATTTATTTTAATACCAAATTAAAATTTAGTATTGATAAAGTTCTTGAAACTCTGCAATTGTATCATTAGTCACAGTGTTTCCTGTCTTGAGCAGTATCATACATCATGTATAATTTAGTAATGTATCTGCTGACTGAGAGGTAAAAGTGGTGTTTACCTCTTACCTGGATCTCTCTTCTGTTAACGGCAGGTTGCCCATTCTTCAGGGTGGGACGTTTACTCTTCTTGCACCGTCAATGGCCTTGCTTTCCATGCCAGAGTGGGCCTGTCCAGCATGGACACAGAATGCCACCCTGGTCAACACATCCTCCCCTGAGTTCATCCATGTCTGGCAGAGCCGCATGCAGGTGGTGGGTGTCACAGCTTTTTTTAGGAGTTGCACTAGATGGACAAAAGTATTGGGACGCCTACACATTAAACACTTCAACAACATTTCAAAATATGAAGACCTTTTTCAATATGTTGCTTTTTAGCAGAGAGTGCTGCTCAAATGGGACACCAAGCAAGAACAACTGATGGATAAGGTTCTCTTTTTGTTATATCTTAACAGCTCCAAGGTTCTATCATGGTGGGCTCCCTGTTCCAGGTACTGGTGGGATTCTCTGGCCTTATCGGCCTATTCATGCGTTTCATCGGCCCTCTGACCATCGCACCAACCATCTCCCTTATTGGCCTGTCCCTGTTCGACTCTGCTGGAATGAATGCAGGAAACCACTGGGGAATCTCAGCCATGTGAGTTCTGCAAGTCAGCTGGTGTGTAGTTTAAACTGCCATCAGTGTGGCACATATGCAATATTCAGAGATGATGTACCGTGTGGGACGCGCTATACTGCACTAAAAAACCTAAATGCATTAAATGTACTTAATTCAAAACTTCAATAGTTTTGTGTTTCGAGTGCCGCCTACTTCAGTTATTGTTGTTGTGTTTGTCAAACTTCAGCTCAGGATACCTGTTAGCACTGGATAATTGAACACTTAGAGTTTAGTACATGGAAGAGACATACTGTAAACCTCAAACACTGGTGTCTCTCAAGTGAAATGAAAATCCTGGCTGTTCTGCCACAATCTTGGCTCATTTTACTTCCAATTTACATACGCCCAGGCCGCTAGCGAAAGCCTTTCAAGGCCGATGCAAAGCAGAGACACGGGAAAGGGCAACAGCCACTGGAAAGCGAGACAGTATCTGTGCTAGGCTAAAAGCTAACCCTAGCTGACTTGGAGAAAAGCTTGGAGTTACCATGCTAACCGTAGCCAACTGGAGGAATTCCAAGAGGGGTTGCTGTGGGCATCCATGCATGGCTAAAAGCTATGCCTAGCTGACCAGCTACTATCTCTGCACATTGCACTGAGCCAATCAGTGTTTTTAACTATGAGGCTAAATAACAGGGTTGTAAATGGGCGTGTTCAACAGCAGCACCAAGTTATTGTTACAATGTATTTTAAGAATTACTGTTCAACAGCTAAATGTGTGGCACAGAAAAATAAACACTGTGTATTCATGTGTTTCTTATCTCCCACTTCAGGACGACATGCTTGATTGTGCTGTTCTCTCAGTATCTCCGTCACATTGCAATACCTGTACCTACGTACAGCAAGGCCAAGAAATTCCACACCTCCAGGATGTACATCTTCCAGATTCTTCCTGTAGGTCCATTAATACAAAGCAGGGCTCTGAATAGCTGGGTATTTTAAGCAGTTAATATTGTTCATAAAGTAACAGATCTTTGGACTGGCTCTACAGGTGCTCCTGGGAATTACTGTGTCCTGGCTTCTCTGCTACCTTTTCACCATCTATAATGTCCTGCCCTCTGACCCCAACCAATATGGCTATCTAGCTCGCACTGATATTAAAGGAGATGTGATCGGGAGTGCGCCCTGGTTCAGGTTTCCGTATCCAGGTACGTAATGTAGAACATTTAATAGAAGACTTTTCAGTGCTGGGTAAAGGATTTAGAAATAAGGGTCATTTTCTTTCTTCTATATTTTTCCACATTCAGGGCAGTGGGGCTTGCCCACTGTGAGCTTGGCAGGTGTGTTAGGGATCCTGGCCGGGGTCATATCCTCAATGATTGAGTCGGTGGGTGACTACCATGCCTGTGCCAGGTTATCTGGTGCCCCACCTCCACCCAGACATGCCATCAACAGGGGGATCGGCATTGAGGGCATAGGCTGTCTGCTGGCAGGGGCCTGGGGCACAGGCAATGGGACCACCTCCTACAGTGAGAATGTAGGGGCACTAGGCATCACTAAGGTGAGCTATTAGAGCATCTCAATCACATGACAACACAACTGTGCTTGGTTGCAAAAGCAGTGTGAGGAAAGGAAAGGGAAAAATTGAGCAGATCCTTTATTGTTGCAGGTCGGCAGCCGTATGGTGATTGTTGCCAGTGGGTTCATCATGGTCATTATGGGAATGTTCGGGAAAATTGGAGCCATTTTTACTACCATCCCAACACCAGTTATTGGAGGGATGTTTTTAGTCATGTTTGGGGTCATATCTGCAGCTGGAATCTCCAACCTACAGGTTAGTAAGTAATGTTGACCTCTAATGAGCTAAAATTCAGCTTGTTTTTTACAAAGTTACAGTATGTTATAGACCTAGCTATATACTTTGTATACTTGATCTTTGACAGTATGCAGATATGAACTCGTCTCGTAACATCTTCATCTTCGGATTCTCAATGTTCACTGGGCTTGCCATCCCAAACTGGATAATAAAAAACCCAGCTGTCATTGCAACAGGTATAACAACCATATTTAATATGATACCATGTCTTTAATATGATCAAAACAACAATAATGAAAATATCACACTGTTCTCCAAATAATAGATGGTCTAGACATGTTCATCAACAAATTGTCAAATCAAAGTTAGTCATGGAAACATGGAAAACATAGAACATGGGGTATCAATGCTCTAGAAAGCAAGAAATTACCATATTTAGTCATAAAAGTTATAGTAGTTGTAATATTTTTGCTTACAGCTTGAAGACGTTAATGAAATATTAGTACATGATATTTCTACTTTGAATAACTGTATCTTCCTGGGCAAAAGTATTGGGACACTTGCTCATTCATGGTTTCTCCTGAAAACAAGGGTATTAAAAAAAGTGACTTTCTCTTCTGGCAAGGGATGAAGGCTTTCTACTAGATTTTGGAGGAGCATTGCTGTGATAATTTGATTGCACAAAGAGCTTTAGTGAGGCCAGGATGTTGGATAATCACCACCCCACCTCATCTCCAGCTCATCCCAAATAGATTGAATGGAGCATCAACCACCATTCAAGAGAACACAGTTTTTCCACTGCTCCACAGCTCAATGCTGAGGGGCTGTATAGCCCTCTAGCCCACGCCTGGCATTAGGCAGTATGGTGCCAATAGGTCCTTATTGTGCATTGCACAACTTAAAGTTGCTGAATGCATTCATTAGAAGGGGTGTCCAGAAACATTTGGACATATAGGGTAGAAGCAAGGTAGATTCTCTTTCTGAGAATCCATGTTCTGACACTTATGCCCATTTCTCAGGTATCGTTGAGTTGGACCAGGTTCTTCAGGTTCTTTTAACAACCAGCATGTTTGTTGGAGGGTTCTTTGGATTCCTCCTCGACAACACCATCCCTGGTGAGCTCTGTTAACTTCAGAGAGATTCCAGCAGGTCATATGAAATCTGCCTTCTGTAAAAGTTAAAGTATACTTCTTAAAGTCAGTCTTCTTTGAACCTGCAGGGACGAAACGTGAGCGAGGCATAACTGCCTGGAACAAAGCCCATGAAGACGATTCTGAGAACACACTGGAAAGTGATGAGGTTTATGGGCTTCCTTGTGGCATCACCTCCCGTCTCTCCTCCTGTTCCTGGGTCAGATACGTGCCTTTCTGCCCCTCACATAAAACCAGACCACAAAATATCACCCCCAGCAGCTCGATCTCACTGGACAAGAAGGAGCCCAGCAAAAACGACACACACATCATAGTGGCAGTGGCACTATAATCAGCCATGAGGATCTTCTGCTGTGGTCAGTGCAGTTTGGGCAGGACCCCTCCACTTTACATAACATCAACTGTAATCTACCCGTCTGGAAGAGAAGCTCTGAAGGCTGGAGAAAATTATTAAATGCTCTGAACTCACTGAAGACCAGAGGCAGCTGTCTGGGGGTTACATATGTAAGTCTTTTATACTGAACCTCTCAATATTTCTTTTATTATGAAAATATGATATGAATGTGAATGTGTGAATGTGTGTTGTTACTATCTGTTTTGCTAGGGCATGTTTTTGCATTTAAGGTGCTTCAATAAAGAATTATATTGTTAAACAGAAGGTCATGTGGTTCATAAAAACTGTATAAACATTCCTTAAAAGTTCAAATTAGTAGTAAATGTGGAAGTTTTCCTGGCCGTGTCTTGTCTTTACATACAAACCCCACAACCTTAGCTGAACTAAGCCGTCCACTCACCAAAAGGACACAGAAAAGACAGCAATCTGGTAAGACTCAGGAATAAATAAATACATTCAAATTATTTCTATTATATAATTAGAAAGCTGAAATTAATGCTATGCTACTTTGTGAGCCATCATGGTGGCATAAACCAGACAATCAGAGCAGAGCTCATATTTTTTTCATGAGCAGGAAAATCAGCGTTTTTCATTCTAAGCTAAGTAACAGGGTTGTAAATAGGCTTGTAAAACTGCATCCCTGCTTTTTTGACCCCAACCAAAGTTATAATTACTACTTATACAGCAAATAACAATTTAACATACTGAATAAAGGTATTTTATACTGAACCTCTTGATATTTCTTTTATTATGAAAATATGATATGAATGTGAACATGTGAATGTGTGTTGTTACTATCTAGGGCAAGTTTTTACATTTAAGGTGCTTCAATAAAGAATTATATTGTTAAATAAAGGTCATGTGGTTCATAAAAACTGTACAAACATTCCTTAAAAGAGTTCAGATTAGTAGTAAATGTTTGGTTTCCGTATCCCTGCTGTTTGTGACGCCAACCAAAGTTATAATTAATACTTTATTTAATTTATACAGCAAATAACAATTTAAAATACTGAATACAGGCATTTTATGGCACCTTTAAGAAAGTTTAGTGTAAAGTTATGGTTTATTATGTTGATAAGTTTGCTCTCATTATTCATAGTTTACTCTTCAATAATAAACAAAAATATTAACATCGCTTTGTTTGGAATTGCTTCTGTTTAAGGTGTTTTCCCTACAAAATGTTTGGTCCTGTAAATGTACAAAAACAAACATACGCATATATGTAGTCCAGAATTCCTGAAATTCCTCATTCCATCCTTTCACTTTTTAGCACTTGGCCTATATATCTGACGTACTTCCAAAGAGTTCACATTGTCTCTGCGGGAGCTCAAAGAGTAATGTCTGATCAACTGGTGAGGTCTTGCTTTATGGCCTTGTAGAGGCTGATGAAGGACTCTGCCCAGGCATCTCTCTGGTGAGCAGTGTTGGCTTGAGCCATTTGCCGAGCTGTGTAGACCAACGTCAGCACAGTGCGTTCAAAGTCTTCTCTCCTCAGGGCACCCACACCCTGGCCTAGAGCAAAGGTCAGTCTGCGTACCTCAGGCAACGTCTTGGGAAGTATGTCCTCACAAATGACTTTCAACTTGTGGGTTTGACGAAGAGATGCAAGCTCTTCATCGTGTACCGAGAGTAGACCGTGTTCATCTTCAAACTGCAGCCCGGCCAGCAGGATCTAAAGTGAGCAGAATCGGAGGTGATGCATTTAATTTAATTGACCCAAAAATGTTTGAGCGCATTAGACACTCCGAGCCCTTCAGGACATTTTCTACAAAATGAATTCTATGTATTATCCCACCTCAAATAGCAAACTGGCATCCTCAACAGAGCTTTGGAATATTGGGTTCACCAGTGATGCCGTACCCCGCTTCACCCTTAACGCTGACGGGAAAAAGCCTGTGGATATAAGACATATTCTAGTGCAACACAGAACTTCACCAAAACACACACTACTACTTCACATGGAAAACATACACACCATCAGCCATAACAATACAACAACTGACAGCTGAGATCAAAAACCTGATCTGGTTACAATGCCATTTGTCAAGGGGTGGGATCTACGTATTAGGCAACATGGGGTGAGTTGGAAACAAGAAAAATGGGCAAGCGTGAGAATCTGAGCCACTTTGACCAGGGCCAAAGTGTGATTGCTAGATGATCAGACAACTTGTGGGGTGTTACTGTATGCAGTATGCAGTGGCCAGTACTTACCAAACATACTCCAAGAAAGGACAACTGGTGAGTCATTGACAGGGTCATGGGCTCCTAAGGCTCATTAATGCAATCCATGGAGGGCCCCACTTTGCAATTTAAAGGATCTGCTGCTAACGTCTTGGTGCCAGATACCACAGGACACCTTCAGAAGTCTTGTGAGACCATGCCTGGAAGGGCCAAATTTGGTGGCATAATGGGGACCTACACAATATTAGACTGGTGGTTTTAATGTTAAGGCTGGTCGGTGGAAATTAAGAGCAAGGCCTTGTTATAGTCTGGCCTTTCTTACATCTGCCTGAGCTATATCACGAGCCATACTTTTAATGTAGCATATATTGAGATGAAAACCCAGACTTGTCCATAAATATTGAAACTAATGCCCTCCCTGACAGGTGGATTTTATAGGCACTTGCAGAGAAGGCTGGGAAAACAAGGCAAAAGCAAGATAAAGCAGGCCGTCCGCTTGTGTCTGGAACTGATGGGATGTATTACCTGACATACTCCTGTGATCAGCTGACCAGTCCTGACCTCTAGCTTCAAAGCAGGGATATCAAGGCAGTGGAGCACATGTGCGGCACACTGCAGGTGCTCTCTCGGCTCAATGAAAGGGCCCACAACATGAGCCACATGTTCTGGTTCAGAGTGGACTGTGTACACAGTGTTACTGAATGAAAGCTTGTGGATGTGTTGATCAAGTCTCCCTCGAATACAGTATTCAGCCCTGCTTCTGTCCATTCTGCAGATCTAATCTTACAGACTTGGAGAACAAATGGCTTCTAAACTGCTTCCTGCCCAAAGACCATGACCCTATCCAATTGTCCTACTAACATATTCCACATCAGTTCAGTTTGATGGGTAAAAGCATGGTGTCAAATATAGGGAGGTACAAGACCTTCTAATGCACTTCCTTACACAATTGTTGCGGACTTGAGAAGAGTTCTTCAGCCTCAGTTCTTCAAGAGTTCTTCAGAATGCTCCTGTGCTCTATGGCTGATGGCGTTGTGCCCAATTAAATGGGCCTAAAGTTTGAAAACGATCACACCACTGCTTTTTCCAAGCCACTGGCAATCTAAGGCCTGACTCTCCATGTGCAGTCACGTAACAAGTCATGCATTTCCCTTTGGGATTTATGATCTTCCGACTTGCCAAGTGTCTTTTGTTCCATTGGAATGTCAATATCCCAGAGGAGCACCATAGAAACAAAACACTAGTCTGAGAGAACTGGATTCAAGGAAATGTACAACATACAGACAGAGGGGGCATATTGTGGGGAAGGTTAGGACGCTTCTAAGGGCCTGTGACTGACAGGGGCCCTAAAAGATGTATTAAATGAGTATTTTGGCAGAATCCTTCAGGCCCAGAATAATATCATTTAATGGGGCCTAAATTCGTTTTTGTTTTTTACTTTTTGACACAATGGGACTCTGGAAGTTGTTCTTTACAGTGTGTCAGTGTAATTTCAGAATTCTAGGGTGAATGGGCCAATAGAACACTGGAATACTGGAATACTCTTGGAATCAGAGCATTTACTTTTGGAATACTCCAAAATGACTTGGAATCGAATCTTTTTCCATGACTTCCACTGAAAGCTTTTTTTCCTTCTCCTGTAAAGTTGCTATTGTAAATAACACTGATAGAGGTTGTAAGTTAACATAGATCAACAGAGGTCAAACGTGAGAGTGGATTGGTGTGGATTGATAATGAATAGCAGAATAGCACTGCCTATCCTCGATTGAGGCCTTGGTTAAAGAAGCTCTGAAGATGTTTGTGGTGAAATTGTCATTCTTGGATGACGTTCAGTTTCCTGCTGCTGTTCATCTCTGGAGCCCACTCACTGCTTCAGTATTAATAACAGGTGCAGAGAGATAATGCACTGTCTCTCTGAGTGGACAGCTCTGCAGGAAAGAACGCTAATGCTAGAGCAACACAGCCTTTTCTCTGCTACATTTTCCAAACAGTAATATCTGCAATTCTGTATCTGTACTGACAAGCGAGAAAGCACAGCCTAGCAGACGTGATCATCTGGGAACTTCTTTTTCAATCAGTTTTAATCATAAATGTAACAGAAATGATTTGTCTTTAGTAAAATGATCATGTTTTTACCCAAAGTCTAGCCCCCAAAAAGTAAAACACATTGAAGAGCTTCTTTGGCTAAGCATGAGCCACAGATGCTTATTTTGGGAGATTTCGAGGCCTAAACCCGTTGCAGTGTTGTTGGAGTATAAAGGGTTAAGTAGTGATCTTAAGCAGGTTGAGCTGAGGGTTAGGTGGAGATTGGCAGGCTCCTCTTACCTCTTCTCCTGGGATAAGCTGCACCGACTGAATTGCAGTAGAACAGAGAAATGATGATGATCTTCAAGGGTATCATGACTGTTGGCATCCAGCTGTGTTTTCCTCAGCCTCTTCAGTGATGTTCTCACAGAGTCACAGTAAAGACACTACACACTAACACCCCTCACACATGACTGCTATAACTGTGCTCTTGATCTCTCTCTCTCTCTCTCTCTCTCTCTCTCTCACACACACACACAGATACTCTGTATCTCACTCTCTCTGTCTCTCTTCCTCCCTCCCTCTCTCTCCCCTAGACTCAAAGCTCAACCTAGCTTTCTCATCTGGAAGTGGTCAGAATGTATAGGTGAAATTTAAGGAAGGGGGTGAAAGATAGAGGGTGGGAGAGAGAGAGAGAGAGAGAGAGAGAGAGAGAGAGAGAGAGAGAGAGAGAGACAGAGAGATACATACATTCTTTATGATCATGGGTTTTGCTCTCAGCAGTAACTCCACCAGATTAACTATCAGGATGTAAACATGAATGATGCCACATTCTGCACATGTAGACATTTTGGTAATGGTAGACCTGACAGAACTAGTGGTAGTTCTGTAGAAGTTGTAGGAGTGATAGAACTGGTAGGAGTGGTAGAACTGGTAGGAGTGGTAGGAGTGGTAGAAGTAGTAGGGGTGGTAGAACTGGTAGGAGTAGTAGAACTGGTAGGAGTAGTAGTAGTGGTAGGAGTGATAGAACTGGTAGGAGTGGTAGGAGTGGTAGAAGTAGTAGGAGTGGTAGAACTGGTAGGAGTGGTAGTAGTGGTAGAAGTAGTAGGGGTGGTAGAACTGGTAGGAGTAGTAGTAGTGGTAGGAGTGATAGAACTGGTAGGAGTGGTAGTAGTGGTAGAAGTGATAGAACTGGTAGGAGTGGTAGTAGTGGTAGGAGTGGTAGAACTGGTAGGAGTGGTAGTAGTGGTAGGAGTGGTAGAACTGGTAGGAGTGGTAGTAGTGGTAGGAGTGATAGAACTGGTAGGAGTGGTAGAACTGGTAGGAGTGATAGAACTGGTAGGAGTGGTAGAACTGGTAGGAGTGGTAGGAGTGATAGAATTGGTAGGAGTGGTAGGAGTGATAGAACTGGTAGAAGTGGTAGGAGTGATAGAACTGGAAGCAGTGGTAGGAGTGATAGAACTGGTAGGAGTGGTAGGAGTGATAGAACTGGTAGAAGTGGTAGGAGTGGTAGAACTGGAAGCAGTGGTAGGAGTGATAGAACTGGTAGGAGTGGTAGAACTGGTAGGAGTGGTAGGAGTGGTAGGAGTGATAGAACTGGTAGGAGTGGTAGGAGTGATAGAACTGGTAGGAGTGGTAGGAGTGGTAGAACTGGTAAGAGTGGTAAAACTGGTAGGAGTGGTAGGGGAGGTAGAACTGGTAGGAGTGGTAGAACTGGTAGGAGTGGTAGGAGTGATAGAACTGGAAGCAGTGGTAGGAGTGATAGAACTGGTAGGAGTGGTAGAACTGGTAGGAGTGGTAGTAGTGGTAGGAGTGGGAGGGGTGGTAGGAGTGGGAGGGGTGGTAGTATTGGTAGTAGTGGTAGAAGTGGTAGGAGTGGTAGTAGTGGTAGGAGTGGGAGGGGTGGTAGTATTGGTAGTAGTGGTAGAAGTGGTAGAACTAGCAGAAGTGGTAGAAGTGGGAGGGGTGGAAAAAGTGGTAGAGGAGTGGTAAGAGTAGTAGAACTGGTAGGAGTCTTACAAGTGGTAGAACTGGTAGAAGTGGGAGGAGTGGTAGAGGTGGTAGAGGAGTGGTAGGAGTGATAGCGGTTGTAGAGGAGTGGTAGGAGTGATAGAGGTTGTAGAGGAGTGGTAGAACTGGTAGAGGTGGTAGAGGAGTGGTAGGAGTGGTAGAACTGGTAGAGGTTGTAGAGTAGTGGTAGGAGTGGTAGAACTGGTAGAGGTGGGAGAAGTGGGAGGCGTGTGGAAGGAGTCAGTAATGACTGTGAGGACATTGTGTCTGTAACGCTCTGGCGGCTCTCTTCTCAGTTCTGGTTTGAGTTTGTGGTTTTCTTTTTGTAAATGGTCAAAATACTGCTAGACTGTTCTCTCCCGCTGGCTCAGAGTCTGAACACGTCTCAGTGGAAATAAATAAGGAAGACATGTAAACACCAATAAGAGTCAACGGGACTAGCTGGTATTATTATTGTTGTAAATTCTTGTTTCTCACAAACACCCTTCTGAGACTCTAAATGTTCCTGTGATTCACGTCTTAATAAAGTGCAGCCTATGTTTGTGCACCCGTCTCTCAGCTGAAACGTCATCGGCTACCACTAGGTGGCAGAATTTGATTAGAGAAAGAGAAAGCAACAGCAGTCTTTGCAGTTTTGTGTCATGGATCACTTTAGGATATTTTACACCCATAATAGCGTCTCCTTGAATTATTTAAGCATTGTATGCAAGCTGGAATTAACCCACCCTGGTCCAGCCAGATCCTCCCTGGCCCACCGACCCATCTTGGTCCAGACTAAGCCACTCTGACCCACCCTGGACCACTTTGCCCGACCGTGATCCACTTTTGCAGACCCTGACACATCTTGGCTGACCCTGACCCACTGTGTCCCACCATAGTCCACCCTGACCTACCTTGCCTTGCACTGCCCATCCGGACCCACACTGACCCACCCTGGACTACCTTGCCTGACATTTATCCACCTTGGCTGACACATCTTGGCTGATCGTGACCCACCCTAAACAACCTTGATGCACCATGTTCAGTCCAAGCACACCCTGGCCCACCCAGACCGACCCACCTTGACCAACCCAGACCCACACTGACCAACCCAGACCCACCTAGACCCATCTTTTTCCACCCAGACCCATCCTGCTCCACACTGACCCACCCTGAACCACCTTGCCTGACTTCGATCCACCTTGGCCCACCCTGACACATCTTGGATGACCCTGACCCACCCTGAACAATCTGAACGCACCTTTGTTCAGCCCAAATTCACCCTGGTCCACCTTTTATTAATCATTAAGTCCTCTATTATTCACTGTTTACTGACCCTGAGCCTGAAGCATCTGCACTGGTCTTAAAGGTCCACTAGATGTCCTCAGTTTGCTATGAAACGCCTGCAGCTCAGAAACAGTGGGTTCAAAGTCATTTCATTATTCAGAGCGAATTTTTTTGGATTGAAAAGAAATGCAAATACGGTCCCAGGAAATTATTTAAAATACATCTGCAGTATTCAGCCGGGACATCAGACTTAGGGGGAGGTGAACTTATATCTGAGTGTGCACCTGTTAGATATCTGATAAATGGTTCGGATTGCCATGGAATGAGTCTCCACGGCCTAGAAGTGACGTAAAGGCCTATTAGACCATATGGGAAACTGATTGCTCTATTGGTCCCTACCTGACCTGTTATTTTAGAAGAAGTTATTCTGCATTCCTGTAGACATTCCACGAACAAGTGTTCACCCCGGGTGAAGGCAGAGTTAGACTGTGAAACATGCTTCAGGAGTGTTGTGGATTATTTAGCTATGGAGCTTTGCAGCTAAAGGGAGGAGAGGAGTACACGATAGAACGGTGGTGGGTCTCCTTGCCATGTTTTATATATTGCTTTTGTAAATCCTTGCATGCCAAGTTCAAGAATCTATGAAGTATAGTAAAATATAGTACTGTCATTATTTTCTTAAACTTTATAGCGCTTAAAAAAGAGTAAATTATGATATTTTGCTCCAGATGTTCTGAAGAGGATGGAAAGGAGAAGAATTTGTGCATGTGGAGTTAGTCAAAACAGCAAGATCAGTTTCCCTGCCATCACCCCCTCAGCTCTACCATGGGAAAGTTTTCTAGGACGGAGTTCACTAAAATATCCCTCTATTTCCGTTCCATTCATTTTTCCAGGAGCCTGACTGCAAGCTGTAAATATAGGGAATCTAGAACACACATACAATGATGTTCAAAGGTTCAGAATCAGTATTTTAATCATGATATGAAACTAATCTGATTGCAGATAAAGGTATGAAATTATTTGAATATGCAAGTCCAGTGCAACTCCACAGTGTTCAAATATTCAGTACAAAAATATCAAGCTGCCCAAAAAGGAAAGAAACATTGAGAAATGAGCTGTAGATGATTCTAAAATGAGTCTCAGAAAAAAGATGTGATCATATTCCCAGAACATCTGATGTTTCTGGAGTAGAAACATTAGTCCCGATTAGTCCCTTTATAGGAGGATTATAGTAACTTTATAGGAGAAGAATTTGTCTTTCTTGGATTTTTGGGATCTTAATGGAACTAGATCAACCTTGTATCTAGAACTAGTAGAATATCTACAACTTTATTTTAGCCACTGCATTATTTTAAGATGCAAAGTACCTGATGGATCTGGCTTGTAACTCACTCACTCACTCATTCATTCACTCACAGGTGAACATTCTCCACAAGAGGGTATGATTCCTGGGGGTATATTTGCAGGGGTATATTTTTATACCAAGTGCAGAGTTCAGCTAGTTGGGTAGAATATTGAGGTTTTTTTTATAGTCACCCGACCCTTGGTTTAGTATTCCTCACCCCACTGTCTGTAGTGTATATTATTATTATTATTATACATATCCATCAACAGGAGAAAATAACCCAGCACCAGCACAATGGTTAAATTATTTAACACAGTAAGCTGGATTCAAATACAAGCTCTCATAAAATTTGTACATATACCACTATACAGCACCCTGAGACATTTGTACATTTATGAGTCACATGAAGCTCCCGTCCACTGGTGGCGCTGTGTTGCCAAATACACACAACCCAGCCTGTCATGTCCTTGAAGAAGAATTGAGAAAACAGGGATGCTGCATCATAGGTTATGGTTACGGTAAGGGTTAGGTGTAGTAGCTAGGTTAAGTTTAGGGTAAGGTTAGAATTAGGTTTAGGTGTAGTAGGTTAAGTTTAGGTTTAAGTTGAGGTGTAGGTAAGGGTAAGTTTAGGTTAGGTTTAGGTTAAGGTTAGAATTAAGTTTAGGTTTAGTAGGCTAGGTTTAGGTTAAGGTTGAGGTTAGAATTAGGTTTAGGTTTAGTAGGCTATGTTTAGGTTTAGTAGACTAGGTCTAGGTTTAGGTTGAGGTTAGAATTAGGTTGAGGTGTAGGTTCAGTTAAGTTGAGGTTTAGGTTCAGGTTCGAATTAGGTTGAGGTGTAGTAAGCTAGGTATAGGTCAAGGTTAAGGTTAAGGTTAGAATTAGGTTTAGGTTTAGTAGGCTAGGTTTAGGTTTAGTAGGCTAGGTTTAGGTTTAGTAGGCTAGGTCTAGGTTTAGGTTGAGGTTAGAATTAGGTTGAGGTGTAGGTTCAGTTAAGTTGAGGTTTAGGTTCAGGTTCGAATTAGGTTGAGGTGTAGTAGGCTAGGTATAGGTCAAGGTTAAGGTTAAGGTTAGAATTAGGTTTAGGTTTAGTAGGCTAGGTTTAGGTTTAGTAGGCTAGGTTTAGGTTTAGTAGGCTAGGTCTAGGTTTAGGTTGAGGTTAGAACTAGGTTGAGGTGTAGGTTCAGTTAAGTTGAGGTTTAGGTTCAGGTTCGAATTAGGTTGAGGTGTAGTAGGCTAGGTTTGGGTTTAGGTTAAGGTTGAGGTGTAGGTTTGGTTAAGTTGAGGTTTAGGTTCAGGTAATAAAATTTCACAGTTTGCTTAGAAACACTCTATGTTTAGATCACTTGATTTCGGTGTATCTGGGTTGATTCAGTACTTTGTGCAGATGTATGAGGGTTGAACTATTTTTAGTACACATTGTACAAATCCTAGAATGGTCTTTTAGTCACATATGTACGACCAGGCTGTTCAAATAACCTATCAAGTGTTCTGTCCAATATTTACCTAGCACTGTGTTGCCAAATAATTACTTTCGCCATTTTTAGAGTGTATTTAGCTTTAGTCACGTCACACCAATACCACTGTGTCCTTGTTCAATATAAAATGACTGAAATTCACAAAACACAACCTCCCAATGCATTTAATAAGCTCATACATTTAATAACAATATATGAATGAACATAATCGTGTTATGTAGACGTTTCTTGGGCATGCATTCAGCCTACCATCTGTTTCTTAGCAGGTGGGAACTAATAATACACAATAAAGCTATTGGAAAATGAAGTGATGAGCCAAAAAACACAAGACCCTCCCACGGTCACTTTCTGTTACCCACAGTGTTTGCATTTATTCTGGATTTATTTAGCAAATTGTTTAACAGAATTAGTCCATCAGAGCTCAGTACCTACATAACAGATCAATTACAGCACATACTCTGTGACCATGGAAACACTTCCATGGCCTTTTTTATATTTAAATTCCTCATTTGGCATGTTCCATTGAATGTGAAGGGAAGTATTATGGGATAATCAGTGTAAAAGTATCACTGACAAAATGCTTCTTCAGTTTCTGTCTACATTGTCTGCTCATTTTCCCAGAGCTGACAGTTGAAGAACACACATGACCTCAAACCTGCATTTTTGTGCATCCTTCACCCTGCTGAGTATACACTTCTTGGCACCTGCATATCAGTTTCCACGGAGAACGGGAATCTTGTGGAAGCCATCTGCCGTTATCTCTCTGTCCTCAGTCTTCATTCTGAGTTCCCTCCCGTTCACCTAAATCATTTAGCAAGATTCCTTCAATCTGACTGGAGATGCTGACTGTTCTTGACACACAATGCCAGACGTGGCCAGCAAACCAACACCCATCTGTTCCTCATATAGATGGTGGTCACTGTAATCACTCACACGAAAAGCTGAAAAAAAAGAAGGAAAGAAAGAAAGAGAACCCAAAAACTGATGTGAAAAGATGGGGCTTCTTGGACAAACTGTATTCACAGCATCCAGCAAGTTCTGAAAATAGCAGGGGTGGAAATAAGCTTTGGACGCCGCACCGAGAACAATTATGCTGACAAATGACCTGTTTTTTCCGTTCCCTGCGTAACTAAGGGCTATAATTGCTCCAAGACCCAAAACACAAATGATGATAATGATTAGCTGACAATGAGTTTTGGGATAACTGTTATTTTGACATTTGTTGACGACATGTGAGATGTTTAGCAAGCTTCTTAGAAAATTGCCTCCACACTCAAATGTTAAAGAGCAGAACCCAAGCTAGGGATGGGAGTGCAATGACCCATCTGCACTCCTTTATTGTTTTTCCACAACACTTGATGACTTTTGTGAAGCAATTCTGCCTCAAAAATGATGGAATATTTGGAAAAGAAGACAATACCCAGACACATATAAAGTACTAGAGAGCCAGTCTTGAGTAAAAGTACAAGTACAACTCTATGAAATAAGTGAAGAAGTTGAAGTAAAAGTGATCTTTAAGCTCCATACTTTAGTGGAAGTACTAAAATATTCAAAATGTTTTGTACTTAAGTGTTGCAAGTAGTTTCTTCTGAAAGTAAAAGTACAGTACTGTGTTCTGTAGTTATTACAGAAAGCAGCCAAAAGTCTGATTATCATTGTTTATATTATTTCAAATGCTCAGACTCAAGGACTGTCACAGTATCTTTGGCTGTTGTACAAGGACAGGATTGTAGAAGACGGAGTTCATGTACATGGAGTCTACAATTAACTCGGTGAGGGGCCTCTTCATCAAACCTGGTGACAGTGCCATCTAGCGCTCTGGCGGTGATAATGTGGGTTTGAAATGATTCGTACCATTTTTAGAATTGTAAAGAGTAACGATGCAGCACATAAATAATATGTAGTGAAGTAAAAGTGGAAGTAGGAGAAGAAATAATACTCCAGTAGAGAACAGATACAGCATTTTAGTACTTAAGTACAGTAGTGAAGAAGTTCTACTTTGTTACCATACATCTCTGACAGTAACTGATAATAGGTTAAACCAGGTGATGAAAATGGAGATTTCAGAACTGAGGTTTTAAATGGGTTGCTCAACCTACTGTACATTCTTAATGATACAGTAACTACAAAGCCTGTCTTATATTGAGTAGATCCCCTTGTACGGCCAAAACAGTCCACAAGACTTCTGAATGTGTCTGGTGGTATCTGTTAAGCCTGGTCTTCAGAAAAATACCACCTAAACCTAAACTTAACCTCCTACACCTTAACTTTTTCTAACTCTAACCTAACTCTAACTGTAGTCGAATGTGAAGTTCTTTGAGTTTCTGCAGGAGCATCCAACCATTAATTTCTTTTTAGAAGCTCTATAACAGAGATAAGTAGCATGATCATAGCTGTTGCGACACTGTTTTCTCAATTCTTCTTCGGGTACATGGCAGACAGCGCCACCAGCGAATGGGAGCTGTGGTGTGAATAAAAAAAAAGATTTTACTAAAAGATTTTACAGTAAAGTTTTATTAACATTACTTTTGGATACACTTTTAGCCATATGTATATACTAATTTTATGAGATCCTGTTAATCTGTCATGAGATTAATTAGCAGCAGATCTGTTAAGTCATCTAAGTTGCGAGGTGAATCCTCCATGGATTGCATCTGCAAGCTTTGGGTGCCCATGACCCTGTCGCTCGTTCACCAGTTATCCTTTTTTGGACCACTTTTGGTATTCCCTGACCAGACCTGAGGATATCAGGAACACCTCACAAGACCTGCTTGATGTTTTGGACATCACTGGACCCAGTCGTCCAGCCATCACAATTTGTTATGATCTTTGAACATCCAAGCCTATACACATAGACATAAAACACTTTATTTTAAAGCACATTGTGTTAATGTTAAACTGTTCTTTATTTCTTCTGTGACAGTGGTGTCTGAACTTATCCGCAAAGGCCTGGTGTGGCTGAAGGTTTTTGTTCCAACAGAGGAGGAAAACATCTGCACTACAGTTTCAACTGAAACCAACTGATTAAACAAGCAGAGTTCAACCTGTTTTGGCATACAATCTGCAGCCCTCGTGTTATAGAATCCGTATAAAACAACCCTGTACTTTGGCACTGCTCTAAATAACCCCTCCCAGCCAACATGCTCATGTGGAGCTCACATGGGTAAAATGTGGGCTAGGTGGGTTCCAGGTGGGTTCCAGGTAGGCATGGGCTCTGAGTGGGTTTGTACATGTATTGTTAACGCTATAGCCCACCCTAATCTCACATGGGTCCCATCTAGGCCCTATGTTCAGTGTACAACCCAGATGACCCATGTTTGTATAACCCATCCTGGTCCCATCGCTGACCCTGCTGGGCATCTATATGTGGGGCCAACCTGGAACCCATGGACAAAAGTTTCTGGTTCCCATTTGGGGTAACCATACAGGCCCCACATGGCATGTTCTCTGGGTTATGACCATGTTGTAGAACTGTGGTTTTGAAGCTGAGGCTGAAGCGACTCCATTTTTACAGTTTTAATTCAATGCAATTTCCAAGATGATAAACATGACATTTAGCAGAGGGGAGCTCCTGAGAGATCATATTACTTCCCCGCTCTCACTATCTGAGAGTGTTTGGAGTTTGCGAGGATGTTCCCTGTGGAGACAAGGACTCTAATAAAGTCTGCTGGACATCCTGATCTTCTTGCCTCAGTCCCCAACCCCTCTCCCTGGGGTGTCAGACAATCCAGCTGCAGCGCACTGCAGACGGCGGACACAGGTTCTTTACGTGGCCTTTTAGTCCACCCCTCTTTTGCGGCCAAGTGCCTCTCTTCGTCCACCACTTTAGCAGGATCTGCTGCAGTGTCCAGAGATTCACCTTTAAGTTGGAGTGAAACGCTGATGGTTATGAGTGGAAGAGGAGGTCACTAAGATGGTCCAGTAAAAGAGGAGTGAAACCACATATGTGAAAGGACTGTTCAGCCCTTCATTTTCCATTCCACTGCTTGAAAATGGTCAACTGTGTGGGCAGAGATTAATCGGCCAGTAATTCAAAGCTGCCTTTTAAGCTATGGAGGCTACATGCTAGCACGGTAATATTGCGTTTGCAAACGTTTGCAACTAAATGATAAAACCATTATCACATATCCCTTTCGAGTCTTTTCTTCATTTTTACATTCCCTCTGAGATTCTCCGGTACCGCTGCTCCTCGGCTAGGTTTATGTTCTCCCCCATTAGCTCCACAGATTCAAGGCCCAACTCTCTGGCTTTTTTTTTTCACTGTGGCCGCCAGACTCTGACCTTCACTCTAAGTGACCACTGAAAGCAGTGTGGCTGGCTGCGAGGCTGCAGTCCAAAGCCATTACTTGTGTTACGATCCCATCTCCTGCTGGGCTTCTTGATGCAGGACCAACGCCAGCCGTTCTGACCTGAGAGGAAATCCCTCATTTAACAGTCGCTCGGAGCATTAGCACATGGCTAACGTGGTCAGACACTCCCTCAAAAAAGACCATCTGGCACATAGAACTTATGCTCTTTAATGATATCTTGATGTCTACAGCCTGAGAGAGGACACAATCTTAAAAAGCTTCTCAAACATGATCTTTTTAACATCTTTTACAGGCATGCTAAGAAATGCATTTGCAAAATAATGATACAATTGTGTCCTTGAACTTTTGACCTGTTCTGGAAGCATATTTGCAAGTCAACCTGCTGGTTGACTCGCCCAGTTAGGGTAATTCTAAGCCTTAACAGTCACATCAGCACACGTAGATTTTTTACAGCTTTCAGAAAATGATATTTAATGAAAATGCCACAGAGTGAATATACATATATAAGTGCATCACACACTTGATTCAATAAGGGGAATAAGGTCAAACAGCCGGAGTTCTTATTACAGCAATTTGATTGTGAAAAACTTAATAGGTTAATTACAGCACATTTCCCTAATGATTATTTCTACAGTTTGCTTCAGATGCATGTAAAGTTTGTATTGGATCAATTTAAAGGGCATCAAGTCAGGCAGCATTTATTGAACCTGGGACCTTCTCACTCTCCACCAAGGTTTAGTAGACCAGAAATGTGTTCAGAATCATGTAAGCATGTGCAGTGGATTTATCTCTTCCATCAGGGCTTGAGCATTTCCAAGAAATATCCTGAATTCTAAATGAGAAGAACATAAAGCTCAGAAGATAAGACCAAGGCTTTTGTATGTACCATGTGTACATTTAAAGATCAAAGAATATTCCACACATGGAAAGACCTTGTTTCTTTTACTGTCTGTCTAGTTTTCTAGACTTTCTGCCATTGGTTTTGACAGGGTCTGAAGTTACTCCTTGTTTAAGACTGGACAGTTTAGCTTGTTGGATACACAAAATCTATTATACACTGCCTCAAAAGCCAAAGTGGGCTTAGATTCCCAGAAAGCAACACATGACAGCTGTTATCTTGCACAATAATAGTCAATAATTTCCAACGCTTTTACATTTGAATTGATGACAGTACCGGCAAAGCCAACCCGGACCCAGATTCCAAGAATGAAAACGTGGACAGCGATTATCCTGCTATTTCTTGTTCAAGAAGTTCCATATTTTTTATTTGCACTGATGTGATAATAACACCTGATTGTTTGATACTGAAAACTTTAAATGCACCACATCATTCATGCATGACGGATCGGCATGAAACACAGTAACTAGATTAAAGTTCAAATGAAAAATAGTTTTTACAATGATGTTGCAACAAAGGATTATGAAGCCGTCTGTTATAAAAAATCTCCCAAATCGAACGCATTACACCTTGCCCATCTCCTACTGATTGATTTCTGTTCCCTCCAAGCTTGTTTTCTTTCTAAGACCTTGAGGAAGACCTTGGCTCCCAGGCACAGGTGGACTTTGACCTGCCAGCTTTGCTGGAGGAGGCTTATCACCTTCATCTGTCTATCTGGTCAGCATCTAGATGGACCGCTGGCACACACAAACCATCACGCCACAAATCCGCACCCACAGAGAAAAGACCATATGCCTGTGAATTGTGTAATGCATGTCAAATGGACTGTTTTTACAGCTGTTTAATTGGTGCCGAAACATCAGGCCAGAAAAAGAGGTGTATTTTGAATGAGTGTGTATTTCAAACCATTAGCCTGTGAAAGTGACATGCAATGGAAAAAAAGTACAGAGAAATTATTATATGCGGCATTGACTCGGAAATACGAGGGGTTTGGGATGAAATGGAATACAAGCACTTGGAATACACGTTTTGAATGCAGAAGTGAGGCATCTGTATTCAATCCATGTTAGATTTTGAAATATAGAATATAGTTCATTTTTACACTGTTAGGAGAATATTTTAGAATATTTTCCCACTAAATTTACATAATATATTACAAAATAAACACCATAGGTTCCTTTATTTATTTATTTTTTTTATTTGGCATGTAGTTATAAATCTGATGTTGGACAGCTTTTACAAAACACTAAAATGCTAAAGTCTAAGTAGACTGATAAATCCCTGTGCTGATCAGTTATTAATCTCAGTAATACTGAGCTCTACTAAAGCCTGAGTAGACTGATAAATCCCTGTGCTGATCAATTATTTATCTCAGTGTTACTGAGCTCTACTAAAGCCTGAGTAGACTGATAAATCCCTGTGCTGATCAATTATTTATCTCAGTGTTACTGAGCTCTACTAAAGCCTGAGTAGACTGATAAATCACTGTGCTGATCAATTATTTATCTCAGTGTTACTGAGCTCTACTAAAGCCTGAGTAGACTGATAAATCACTGTGCTGATCAATTATTTATCTCAGTGTTACTGAGCTCTACTAAAGCCTGAGTAGACTGATAAATCACTGTGCTGATCAATTATTTATCTCTGTGTTAAAGAGCTCTACTAAAGCCTGAGTAGACTGATAAATCACTGAGCTGATCAGTTATTATTCTCAGTGTTACTGAGCTCTACTAAAGCCTGAGTAGATCCAAACCTAAACCATATTGAAATGTTGTGGCAGGACTTGAAACACAGAGTTCATGATCTAAGGCTTGCAAATATCACTGAGCTAAGGCAGTTCAGCAAGATGGAGTGGACCAGAATTTCTCCATGGCAGCATGAGACACTGATTAAGAACTACAGAAAGTGTTGGGTTGCAGTAAGAGCTGCCAAGAGAGGTGTAACCAGCTACTGAAAGTAATGGAATGGAGTTGAAAATCGTTTCTTAATAAAGAAGAAACATTGCTTATATAAATTGTCTATCACATTGTTGTGTTTTCGGATCCTTCAGGGTCCCTTTCACACATTATTAGCTTTTGGTTTAAGATGTAATGCCAGTTAGTGTTTTTAGAACTTCTATAATGCACTGTATATCGTCGCTGTCCAGTGAAAAACCTGTAACTCCAACATGGTGACTTTACAGGAGAAGGCAAAAATGTTTTTAACTTTAAATGAAAGTCAAAGAGAATTTATTTCAGGTAATTTAGAGCATTTCAATTGGTCTGTTCGTCCAAAAGTATTTACACACTAAATACATTTAAAATAGTATATTCAGCCAGTTCTACTTTTTTACAGTGTTCTCCATAATGCCAAAGAGTGCCAAAAGGTGTAAAAGTGAGGCCAGGTATGAAATTAGTGCCATCTCTCTTGATAACTAACAATATAGCATTGTGTCAATGTTTATTATCTGCTGCACAAACCTATAAATGTAATGAATAAATGCTTGAATTTTTTTTAATGTAATTATTACCCAAAAGGTACCTTACTCTTCTGTCTAAATGATTGATGGTTCAGTCTGTAGAGTGCTTTCTTGATGTTACTTAGGGAAAAAGTAGTAGATTACACATAATCAAATAAGGCCACAATCAGCACAGCAATTTGTTGAAATTTCTCCAAATACAACAACAAAGCCAAGCAATTACAGTTCTGTCCTGGAGCCCCACATTCCAGTTCTGTACAATCATCTTTTATTTGGTTTGACACATTTTTCAATGCTTGTCAGGGAGAAACATGCAGAGTAGAACCTGACAATGTGGTTTTCTGAATGATTTTTGACACATCAGATGATTTTGGGCACCAGAACTGGCAGGTGCAGAGAGCAGACAATACAGGCATTGTAGTGGGACTCAAAGTGTGGAAAATGTTCTTCTATGGTTGAGTCATAGTTCTCCTGTAAAAGAATCATGAAAGTGTCTCCTGAGGTGAACTGTGGGCTGCAGGACCAAACACAGGATTTTGGTACTACCTCAAGAGAGCCGTACGATGCCAAAGGCTTAGGCCTTTAAGGAGAAAGGATTAGGTCTATGGTCAAGGCACTCACATGAGATGTTTGTACTGCTTTTAACCACTTCAAATGACCACTGCTCTGTGGTCATGCAGTAAACTGTGCCATTGACTTTGAGGGAAAGCGGCCAAATGAGGGTTATTGTTGGATGAAAAGAAACACTTCGGTGGAAGGAAAAAAATTGCATACCATGGTAACTTTATATCATAATAACAAAGCCGTTATTGCATAAGAGCATATTTTTGCTGTGAAGTTTTGACTGTGAAGTTATGTGACTGGATTTGTGTTTTTCCTTCAGTATGAAGCTCATTGCTGAGTCTGACTACAGAGTGACTACAGCAGGCAAGTTTAAAAACAAAAAAGCACTGGCACTGTGAGTCAAGATGAGTGGGCTTATTCACTCTTGACCTACTTGTATTCCCATCAACATGTTAGCGTCAATTTCGGTTTATAGCTGATATAGGTCAAAGTGTGGTCTGCCCTGCTGACTCAGTAGGAAAGAAGGGAAATAAATCACGAAAGCCACATCTTCCAGTGCTGCCCACCCAGTGGGGAAAAGGGGTGGTGTGTGGGGGGGGGGGGTAGAGAACAGTGCACCAGCACAGCTCAGTTATGAGACTAGTTCATGCCATGGCCCTCCTCTGCCAAATTATTTCTGTCCCTCGGAGATGGAAAGGCAAGGTTTGGGTGGGCTGTGCAGCGGCTTGGCTGCTCAGTTTGAGTAGTTTTAACCTTTAAAAGTGAATTAAATTCTTTTTGTGGCCCATAGATTTCATTCCTACACTGACGAGTTCTTGTGACCTGGAAATGTAATCTCCTTCAAACTAATTTCATATGCTAAAAACATGCATAGGGTGCAATTATGTTTTTTAAACCAAATATTTTTGCTCAGATATATGGTAGCTAATGAAATGAGAACTGCTTGTTTTGTCATATAATTGAATCTGTTTTTTGCAGATCATTTGAGGACTATAATTTATATCTTGTTTTAATTGTTAATAGGAACTTTTAAGTGAAAACACTGGAATACCTGAATATGAATATTAAATACTTTTATGTTATACCTAAAAACATTGTTAGGCCAAATTAATAAAAAGATAAAAATGCCAAGGTAATTACTGATTACTAAGTATACAGTACATATTAAGGTCAGCCTCAAAAACTTGAATAAATAAATAAATAAATGAAATATATAAATACATATGGTGTAAGATGTTTTGTGTTTCTGTGGCTCCTCACCCTCAATCTGATAAGCAGGAACTTAGACAGTCACTCCACTCTACAGCTGTAAAGCCTTGTGCATTTCTTGCTCTAAAAAAAAAGCAAAGATAAATTTGTGTTCTACTGTAGTGTAATTTCACAGCTCTAGACCGGCCCTACGGTCTAACTGCTGCTCTTCAAGTGTGAGGAGCTCATAAGTTCAAATCTCAGCACGGCCTCAGAGCTCAATTGTCAGAAGCCTCCCAGTCTGGGGACATCATGTGATAGGGGGAGTAAACAAACTGAGGGGTAGGAGCCACAGACTGAACATCTTACACAATATTTAAGCAGTTTCATCTGCAGCTCATTAAACTAATGTTTTTGAGGCCCAACTTAATAGGCGCTGTTGAGTTAGGAGAACTCTAATGCACTGTATTTGCAGTTTGTGAAAGAAGCACATTCATTTGGGCCAAGTAGTCAGTGCTGTCCCGAGAAGCAGTCTCTCTACAGCCAGTCGCTCGTTTGTGAGCAGTGTGGAGATATACTACAGCTCTGACTCAGGCCAGTCATTCACCTTGTAAATCTGTGAACACAACCAACAGCATTCACAGAGAGGTTTCCCTCTGTCTCTGTACGCCAAGCTTTTGCTGTGTTTTCATTCCAGCAGGGCTTAACGTAATTTGTGTTTTGACTATTTATTTGCATGTTTAAAGGCTCATGGGTATATTTAAAATATCAGGATCATTTCTTCAGCCAGGAATGAGATATCAGCGCACAGTCTATGAGCATGTGTATAGGGTATTGCTGTATGTGGGTTTGCATGATGCACTGGGTGTCTATGTGTCTACATATAACCAGCACACTATAACATGTGGCAGTATTTCCATCTGTGTGTACTGTGTGTGTGTGTACATTGGCCACTAGAAACGGTTCTTGGATAACAAATGGAACCATGTTGTGTGCTACATAGAACCATTACTCTAGGAGAGCTACCTCATCTATTCCACCCCACCGGATCTAACTAATTACTGCCTTCAGAAGTTCTTAAATGGATAAATAGCATGTGTAAGACTTGGGCTGAAGTTGGAATCTAGAGGAAGTAGCTCTTAAGGGGGAGGGCTGGAGACCATTGGTCTAATATTGGATTTTGTATAGGTTCTGCTTTGGAACCATCTCATTACCTTCTCATAAACCTCACATCCAACCTTAATCCACCCACCTGATTCAACTACTCCAATTACGGTCTTCAGAAGTTCTTGATTGTCTGAATGGGGTGTGTACATAAGCTATGAGCTATGTACATAATGCAAAAAACACTTTAAGACCTTTCTAAGGTGTGGGTTACTGGAACAATAAGGCTTAAATGGACAATAACATTTAAGAGACTGATGTAACCTCTTACTTAGCATTGACTGATGCTCCATTGAAGGCAAGGGGGCACCTATCCTTAGTATTAGTATCTATGAAGTCTTGAAAATGTAATTCCAATCAGTTTGGACCATTTCTATTGAATATCATGTCTTCATTGTCATGTCTTCAATACTTCTGTTTACATGTGTGTGTAATTGGTTTATGTGTATTTTTCACAACTTTGCAGAATGTGTATGTGTGTGAATGTGGTGTGTATGTGTTCATTGTTTTAGTGCTGAGCCATTGAGATTTGCAATCAGAGGAAACATTACACAAAGCCATCATGAGAGAAGCATGTTATTAAATCCAGGCAGTGCCATGGCTTCATGGGGGTGACATCAAAATTTACACATTCACAAAACTGACATAAAGGCTTTTCCATTGTCAGCACAGTCCCGTGGTGTCTGGAGATGATATTGCCGTAGCCAGTGACATAATGGAAGTCTTCCATGTACAGCAAAAACAAGAGTGCTCACCACAGCAAAGATCGCTAGAACTCTGTGGCCTTGCATATTATCGATGTGGTGAACAACACATATTTGAGGATTAAAGATGCATGATTACAGATTACAGAGCAAGAGTTTGACAGGATGTTCTTTAGTGGCGAGAGAGATCTGAGCTGGAGACGTCTTATAATTGATGAAATGCTCTATCAGGCCCGCAGCTGCTCTATATTAGTATAATCAAATCCGATGCGCATTTCCAGCTGACTCTGTAGTCGTACACTGGAGACAAGAATAATGGGATAATTTCTGATTTTACTGTAACATATAAATATAGTATTGTGAAACTTCTCATGAGGGTAATTAAGTCGAAATAGGTCTCAGACACATGAAAGGAAAACTGCTTGAGACTCTAGGCCCATGGTACCAGAGCAGTTTCTCATTTACTTGCTGTTTAAATGGGATGTGGATGAATGATCCTTATTCTGAACATTTCCAGGCTATATGTGCATCTGTCTAAGGATGATGGTGTAACACTGGAAGGATTTAGATGCATAAAAGCTTGTTCTTTTCTCTACTGGAGCTTAAATGAACCTAAAAATAGTCACATGCATAATTTCTTCCTTGTCAAATGTCCCTATACCAATTTTGTCAGGTAAGAATATTTTACATTTACATTTAAGGCATTTAGCAGGCACTTATCCAGAGTGACTTACAAAAGTGCTTTGCTGTTTACTCAAGAATAACCTCAGCTAGTTTGAATAGACTAGACTTTAAAGATACCTCTAAGCTTAGACACTACTAAACACAAGTCAATAAGGAGACCATAATACGCTACCACCCAGGGGAAGTTCATTCCACCACTCTGGTGCCAGGACAGAAAAAAGCCTGGGTGCTTGTCTTCTGTGGATCTTAAGGGATGACGGGTCAAGCCGAGCCGTACTTGAAGCTCGAAGGGCTCTTGGTGCAGATCAGCTTTTGGCCATTGCCATCAAGTATGAGAGGACACCAATGTCCAGCGACTATTCTACTAGTAAGATTTGGCTTTGTTTCCAAACAGAACGCAACACTGACACTCCCACATTCCAGGATGATAATCGTAGGTCCCAATCTGTGTGGATCTGGTGCGGTGCAAGAAACGGGATGGAATACTGGGCTGCTTTGATTGTTCGGCAAAGTCAACAGACCTCAATCCCTGAGGGATGGACCTCAAAAAAGCTTCAATAGTGTACAGAAGGAAGGTTCTTTGAATCATAACAAATGGAACCCTGCTGCTTAAGCAGTGGTCTCCAACCCTGCTTCTGGAGAGAAACCCTAATCTGCCTTCATTCTGATCCAACTTAAAACCTGCAGAAAGGAGGAGAACTGAAGGACTTAAGACTACTGGTCTAAAGTCTAAAAGATTGTTTACAATAGTTGAAATGGAAAGTTTTGGTTTTCCACCAGTAAAAAGAGTTGGACAGATGCACCAAATGGACAAAAGTAATATTAGAACACCTGTTAATTCATTGTTTCTTCTAAAATTAAGGGTATTAAAGTAAAGTTTATCCTGCTTCTGTTGGAGTAACTGTATCTACTGTCCAGAGAAGGCTATTCACTAGATTAATTGAACATTTGATTGTATTCAGCATTGAGAGCGTTAGAGAGGTCAGGATATTGGATGATCACCGCCCCACCTCATTATTCCTAACTTCCCAACACCTCCCAAAACCCGAAACACAGTTCCACTACTCCACAGCTCAATGCTGGGGGGCTTTATACCCCTCTATCCCATGCCAGACATTAGGCATGGTGATAAACATAGGCTCATGTTTATCTGGCCCTCAGAGACCTATTCTATTGACAGCGCTTCTCTGCAGTGACCGGACAAGCTGTGGGCAATGTGTGTAATTGAAAGTAGCTGTACACATTCATTAGAAATAGTGTCTACAAATGGACATTTGGACGTGTACGTGGCTTTACAGCTCTTGAGTGGAGCACCTGGATAGTGGATCTGCCCTGCAGGAGAACGTAGATTAAAATCCAATCAACACCACAGCCCTCCATGGACTCAATGGCGAGTCTGGAAATACCTGGGAAACCTGAAGGAATTATCTAGAAAGAGGGCTGGAAACCACTGGTCTAAAAGGCCAAACCTGTACAAAAAGATTTCCTCCAGTGCAGAGAACATTTTACCTGTCAAAGAACCACTGAGGAACCCTTAACTGGTGCAATCCTTACCTGAGAGAATTGATGCTGTTATGAAGGCAACAGGACAGATCACCAAGTATTAGGAAAAAATATATGCTATTTTTTTGCTTGGTTGAACTTTGTCTTGGTGGCTTTCCAGAAGTTTTCATTCCAGTTCATTTTGGACCATTTCACTTGGAACTTCATCATGAAATCCATAAACAATATGCAATTGCAAGAATGCATGGAGAATCCCTTCGTAATTTTTTTGCACTACAATAAAGACTGTGAAGAGAAATAAATAAATATCACGCTCCATTTACCTTTGCTGTGTCTGTTTATGTGTGTGTGTGTTTGTGTGTGAGAGTAGGGTTAAAATCTCCTACTGAGAAGATAGAAAGTCCATTTTGAGATATTTGATTTTGGTTTATGTTGGCAGCTTTGGGAGTCAAACGCTGATCATGAGATGTTCTGCAAATCCTCTGCAATTTTAGACTTTCATACCCCTCCTTCCCTCCTAACCAGCTCCACATGTTTTAATAACAATTGCAAGTCATTCCTCCGTTCTTCACAAGGATCTGAGCGAAGCAGTCGTTTAAACCAGCAAAGAAACATCTTATTACTAAAAATATATACAGCCTTTGTTGGCTATGCTACATTTCATCTGCTTAATATGGGTATGCGTGAATGGAAAGAGGGAAAAAGTGACTGTGCGTTGGTGGAGTTTACTCTTTTTTTCTGCCTTCATGCATCTTTAAACCTTAAAATGGCCTTCCGGCCTCCCATCGGGATCTACTTCCACGCTCAAGGCATCTTCAGCTTATAACCATCTGCAGCCAGCTTGAGAGATATGCGTGGGCTGGGGTAGAGCAGAGTGTCAGTGTGTGGACATCTTTTGTCCTTCAGGTGACATTTGCAAGGCAGGAAAGCTCTTTAAATCCAGTTAAGTGATATTAGCTCAGTGGGTGAGAAGTGTGAAATGAAGCCTTGCTCCATCTGCTCTAGCTG
This sequence comes from Salminus brasiliensis, assembly GCF_030463535.1. Taxonomy (NCBI): domain Eukaryota; kingdom Metazoa; phylum Chordata; class Actinopteri; order Characiformes; family Bryconidae; genus Salminus; species Salminus brasiliensis. The sequence goes on from NC_132890.1 coordinate 6,227,308, forward strand.
AGATGGCTCCATTGTCCTTACCCTCCCAACGCCTCCTATCCAATACACTATCCAGGGTCAGCGTTTGTACTGTTTGGACTGAACAGATCCTGTCATCATAAATGAAATATTCCTTGAAGCTTTTGAGATGGAGACAGTAGATCATTTCTAATTCTCACTGTTACTTTAAATTCTCCAGTTTCCCTGTGTTTGTGGTTTTAACACTGAATAGTGTGGCAGCACAACAAGGACAAAGTCCACTTCTGTATCTGATCTTCATGTTGTTGAGTATTTAGTTTCTGCACAATGAGGCTACAAGGAGTTTTCATTCATTTAGAAAGGAGTTTATACCAACCTTTTGTCCATAACCATACAATTAAAACCAAACAAAAAAGAACCACTGAAGAATCTTTATTTTAGAAGGCTAGAGTATTGTAGGCGTTTTTTGAGTTAACTCAACTTACTATAGTCAAAAGTTTACTTAACTCAAATTAGGTCAACAGTACATATGTTGAGTGGGGTCTCAAAACATTAGTAAATGAACTGCAACTGAAACTGGTTCCGTATTGTGTAAGATGTTTAGTCTGTGGCTCCTCCCCCTCAGTTTGTTTACTGTTTATTTTGTAAATTTCTAGGCAAAAAAAATGTTCAGCTGCTGCTCATTTACTAAAGTTTTGAGGCCCAAGTCAGTTTGTATCGTCAACTAAACTTGCAAGATGCAAAGCTTAAAAATGTGAGTTAGGCCAACGTTTGACTAAAGTAAGTTAAGTTAACCTAAAAACGCTTTGTAATCAGTTACTTTAGGATACCTTCATTTGCTTACAGTGATATCAGACCAACAGACTCTTCAATGGATATTATGTATGGTTCTAAATGTATAATTGCGGAAAGGTATAGAAAAAAGGTATAGAATGCTTACATTATCTTGAGGTTCTTTAAACTAGGCCTCTTGGCATTGTGTCAAATAACCCTCATTAGTATTATATAATTTCTTAAACTCTTATGTTTTATATCCTATAGATGATCATTGCCTAATTACATTATAAAAATGCAATTGGGCATTAGAGCTATTCCTAAGACAGTTATAAGGAATGCAGTCTGGAATTGCTACTACTATACTGTGAAGCTTACTGTGAAGTACACCTTTTTAAGCACTCTAGGGTTCAGTCGCTAGATTTGGAATTAGTATATTTTTGTGTTGGAGAAATCACTTGGTTTAACAAAATGCTACAAGGAGTATGTCTGTGAAAATGGTTGTATATAAAAAATATCTAGAGTTTACTTGCTCTTTAACCCCTTAAAGAGTCAACGGGCCACCGGTGGGCCGAAAGTTCTATTACCAAAAAAAAGCCCCACCAGATTGTGCAGACGTCCCTGCAGTTAATGAGTAATGCACCTGCGTGTGTAATAACCCTCGCTGTGTTAAGGAGTTAAGAGGTTAAGGGCCTACAATAGAAGCAACGGCAGATGGAGATAAATTCTCAGTGACATTTGATCAAGCAAACTGATGCTTCATATTTCATTCCATGTATTTAGATGCCTGTCAAACTCCAGATTTACACCAGATTCAAACTCCTGATTTATGATTTATGATTTATGATCTAGTCTTATAACCTTTGCTGAGAATTCCTCATTGTACTTGTGTTTTCTGAGTGTTTCTTTGGGATGGAAAATGAGCGTCCAGCAGTGAAGGGAGTGAACATCTGTTGGAGGCTCACCTCCCATTGGGGATGTTTCATTTTTGCTGTGAGAGGAGGTGGTTGATCTCAGAAAATTATAGCTTCCAAGGGACAGAGAAAATACCATCCAATTTCTCTCAAAGCCACAAGCTGACAAGCAAAAGAGACCAAACACTGTCAATTTATAACTTTTTAATGAGAGCCTGCTATTCCATACACAGGCTGCACCAGCCAAGGGCTAAAGTATGAACTCACTATTAGAACATCGGGCTTGGACGTGTACGAAGGTCGAGGTTAAAAAAACACCAATATAATGGGAGTTCTGTGTATTTTTGGTGCAGATCATGATTGCTGATGGAAAAACAAGTAATTCAGAGTAGTTTGATGCAGAATTCTGTATTTATGAGAAACATACCAATCAGATGCAAGAGAAATCCACTTTCTCAAATATTCTCTTAAGACAGTCTTAAGGATTTTCTTACATTTACATTTAAGGCATTTAGCAGACGCTCTTCTCCAGAGAGACTTACAAAAGTGCTTTGCTATTTACCCAAGAAAACCTCAGCTAGTTTAAATAGGCTAATAGTTCAAAGATACCTCTAAGTTTAGACACTACTAAACATAAGTACTCTTGGAAGCGGAGGGTCTTCAGTCTGCGTTTGAAGACAGCGAGCGACTCAGCCGTTCGGACACCCAGGGGAAGCTCGTTCCACCACTTTGGTGCCAGGACAGAAAAAAGCCTGGACGCTTGTCTTCCGCAGATTTTGAGGGATGGTGGGTCGAGCCGAGCCGTACTTGAAGCTGAAAGGCCTCTAGGTGCGGATTGGCTTTTGACCATTGTCATCAAGTACGGAGAGGCTGGTCCATTCTTGGCTTTATAGGCCAGGGAAAAGGTTTTGAATCTGATGCGGGCAGCAGCTACAGGAAGCCAGTGAAAACACTTGTTGTTTTCTTTTTTAGGTCATTTGTAACATTATAAATTACAGCCTTTTGTTCTGCATTCCACAGCTTATCATAAACAATGAGAAACAAAATGGAGGAAACAGTCAAACTAGGTGTTCAAACATTTTCAGTAAATAAGAGGAGTGAATTTTTCTTATGTCTCCACTTTATCCTGTTCAATTAGAAATCAATTGCAAAGTTTTACGAAATTTTGAAAGTAAAAAATTTTAAAATTCATAAGAGGATTTTTGAAAAATATCATTTCGTTACCTTTTTTTAACAGCATGAAGTCAAGAAAAAAAGTATGTAGAAGAATTATTTCTAGAGTTTTTGGAATTCGGCCCCAGATCTCCAGAATCAAGAGTCCATTCAGTAATCTATGGTACTATTAGAAAGATGTGTTCCACAACTATTATCCAACCATCCAGAGCAGCCAAGGATTAAAGAATGAATTCACTAGAGAACATCAGAACATCCGACCAGGACATGTACGTAGATGTACATGTACGTTCATATTGTTATTGCTGATGGTGAAAACAAAGTAATTCAGTAGTTTGATGCAGAATTCTGTATTACATTCTGTAACATACCAAATCAGAAGCGGGTCAAATCCAAATTCAGAAATTCAAGAGGTATTCAGCCTTTTTATTTACTGTCCAGAACCACCACTGCACCTACACACATCTACAATTTCATCAGTTGTGTTGTGTCATATTAAAAAAAAAAACTAACTGAAAAAATATTGATTGCATAACTTTTCATGTACGGAAACTCCAAGTTCATGTATATGAAAGATATGACCCTAAAACTGTACAACTGGCCTCTACCTGTGACCATTTCTGGATAAGTGACCGCCTTAATTCAAGCCAGTTCTACCTGATTCAGGACTGTGAATCTGAAGTAAAGCTCTGAAAATACAGATCAGAGGGCATTCTACGGAAATTAGAGATAAAGTTATGGAAAAGTTATGCTTGGAGATTTCAGTACACACTGATGGATCATCTGGGGCAGGAGAAAATGGAAACTGCATCAAGCCACCCAGGCACTGTCTAGACAAGGCCTTTCCTCAAAACTCAGCTTCAGTGAAAGAAGGGGACTTGTGAGGGAGGTCACAGAGAGGTCAATAATCCCTTTGAAGAAGCATTAGCATTCAGTGGCTGAGAATGGAGTGAAGATGTACCAGTCAACATTGCACGCTAAATTGACAAAAGTATTGGGACACCTGCTCAGTCATAGTTTCTTTCAAAATCAAGGGTTTTAAAAAAATTGTTGATTTTGTTGTAACAACCGTCTCTACTGTCCAGAGAAAAAGGCTTTCCACTAGATATTTGCTGTGAGGATTTGATTGCATTCAACGACAGGAGCATATAGTGAGGTGAGGATGTTAAGGATGATCACCACCTCACCTCATCACTGACTCCCCGACTCATCACAAAAGTATTGGATGGAGCACCAACCATCATTCCAGATAACATAGATCCACAGTGCTGTGTATATACCTCTGCATACACATAATCTGTATGTGAGGTTTGGCAAGCCCCAAAATTCACAAAAATAGGGGCAGCGGTGGCTCAGCGGTTAGAGCGCCGGGATATCGATAACAGGGTTGTGGGTTCGATTCCCGGGCTCGGCAAGCTGCCACTGTTGGGCCCTTGAGCAAGGCCCTTTACCCTCTCTGCTCCCCGGGCGCTGGAGTTGGCTGCCCACCGCTCTGGGTGTGTGTGTGTACTCACTGCCCCTAACACGTGTGTGTGTGTGAGTGTGTATTCACTACCAGATGGGTTAAATGCGGAGGACACATTTCGCTGTACAGTCCACACTGTACAGTGACGAATACGTGCACCTTTATCCTTTAAAATTCAAAATGACCATGTTTTTAACAAGCACTGTCCCAACAGTGAAGCATGGGGGTGGCAGCATCATTTGGTAGGATGCTTTTCCTTTGCATTTTAAGCATAGTGGTAAAATTGAATGACAGAAAGTGGTGCAAAAACAAATGGATAATGCAAAACAGTGTGTTTTAACCTGAAGCCTTGGGACAAACTTCACCTGTCAAGAAAACTATGATCCCAAGCAACATAGGAATCATACTGTTTTATCAGTTAACCAGCCTGAGCAACCTGAAACCTGAAAAAGTCTTCCTGGAAGAATGAATGAAAATCACTCCCAACGAGCAAAGCTGGTAGCACAGACAGTATTTTAGGTCAAAAGCTCTTATAAAGCTCCCATAAAAAATGTGTCGGGTATCATTTTATCTACAGATTTGAAATCATGTGCAATATATTTCTGTAATATGGTGTTTGGAGGCATTTAGGAGGAGCGTTAAGATGTCTGCTTCCCATCACCACGGCTGTGAGCGATTCTGACTCAGCAGGCTTCTCTAGAATGATGCATTCCTCATCAAAGCCCTCTGAATGGCTTTGTTTCCATCCTAAACTAAATTCAATTAAACCAAAGTTTAGAGAAATGGGTGGAATTCACTTTTAAGTGGTTTTCACACACATTGATGCACAATAAGAGCCTTATTATAATCGCTTACTTTTCTTTATCACTATTTTATAAACCAGTATTAAATGGGAAAATCTCCATGTAAGAAAAATACACTAGTAGGTGTGCCAGTCTTTGTGAAATGAGTTGTGACTGCTTGCACTGATTAGTATGCTGCTTTTGGATCACAGGCAGTTTTATGTTACTTCACACTGCTTTATACAGCAGATTATACCAGCATGGGTGGCTGGCATTTAAAAAAAAAAAAAAAAAAAGGCATGGCTGCGAGCATTTCAAAGATCGAAGCGGAAGTTGTTGTTTTAAGCGAAGAAGAAATGCACTCTGGGAAATCACAAACAACTTTAATTACCGTCCTATTAAACTCTCCTGTGGTGTATTTTACTGCGACTATCTAGCAGAGAGAAGGAACAACTCCTTGCGGCTCTGGGCAGCCTGGCACAGACTGGTTCTCACACACACACTCGGGGAGGCTTTGTCTCTTGCTTATTTCACTTATTTGAACACAGCCGACTCCAGCAGTGGGGAGTAATGTTAATTCAGGCCATTGCCGCTGTGATAAATCTGATGAAAGAGCTGTTGTTATCGAATAGGATGTGGTCTGTCTGGAAGGGGAAACTGTTTGAGTTTGCCATCCTGTTTGCTCCCTCAAACTGACCATAGGGTCACGCTGGCAGTTAAGAGTATGTACTTCAGATTTCTAAAACTGCTCAGTGTGGGCACAACTCCCACCATGCTATGCAGAGGAACCTGCCAGAGAGTTTCTGCCATCTCTGATCTAATCTGCCCTCGCGCTCTCCTTTCTCCCGATCATTTCCCTTCGCTCCATGTTGTTATGGAAACTGGACTTTTTTGCGGTTGTAAATACGTCTCTGATAGTGATTCATGGCAAAGGAAAATGAGAATGACACGTTGCCGCAAACACACATTGAGCCATGATCAAATCAAACAAGCCCATGTTAAATTCTTCAGTTTCCACGAAACTATTCTAGGTTTACATAAAATACCAAATATATGGTATTTATTACATTGTGGTTTACAGTCTGCTTCCCAAAGCCCATTAGGATCTGCACCATGTTTTTATACGATTTTAATGACCATAGTTTCGCAGTCATTTCGCATTTTGAAGTTTCCCGCTCCTTATGACAACTCACTACTGGAGAAGATGATTAATGGTTATTTTTATGTGTTTTTTGTTTTTTTATCTCAAATTGTTTCTTTAGACATATTAATGTAGACATCCCTGCAATGATCTAATCAGTCAATCGAGTAGCAGCAGTGCAATGCGTACTATCATGCAGATATTGGCCAGCAGCTCTCAGAGTAATGTTCAACCATCAGAATCAGTGATTTTGAGTATGGTATGAATGTTGGTGCCAGACTGGCTGGTTTGAGCATTTTCAGAACTGCTGATCTGCTGGGATGGTTAGCACAGCAGTCCAACAGTCTCTAGAGTAAAGGTTCAATAAAGAGAAAATGTCCAGTGAGGGGCAGTTCAGAGGCTTGTTGAGCATAGAGGTCAATAGAGAATGGCCTTGAATGGTTAGAGCTGACACAAAGGCTATAGTACCTCAGATTCTGTCTAGACAAGGCCTTTCCTCAAAACTCAGCTTCAGTAAAAGACGGGGACTTGTGAGGGAGGCCACAGAAAGGTCAATAATCCCTTTGAAGAAGCTTTAGAGTTCAGTGGCTGAGAATGGAGTGAAGATGTACCAGTCAACGATGCACACTAAATTGACAAAAGTATTGGGACACCTGTTCAGTCATAGTTTCTTTCAAAATCTAGGGTTAAAAAAAATCTGTCTCTACTGTCCAGAGAAAAAGGCTTTCTACTAGATATTTGCTGTGAGGATTTGATTGCATTCAGCGACAGGAGCATTAGTGAGGTGAGGATGTTGAGGATGATCACCACCTTACCTCATCACTGACTCCCCAACTCATTACAGAATTACTGGATGGAGCACCAACCATCATTCCAGAGAACATAGATCCATAGCACAGCAGTCCAACAGTCTCTAGACTAAAGGTTCAGTAAAGAGAAAACGTCCAGTCAGGGGCAGTTCTGCGGACAGAAACTCCTTGTTGAGCATAGAGGTCAATGGAGAATGGCCTTGACTGGTTAGAGCTGACGTAAAGGCTACAGTACCTCAGATAGCCTCTCTGTACAACTGTGGTGAGCAGACTAGCATCCCAGAATGGACAACAGCATGTCCAGCCTGTTCAATCTGGAACCCAGACCAAGCAGGGTTCCACTACTGTCAGCCAAGAACAGAAAGCTGAGGCTGCAGTGGCCCAGGCTGCATAGGCTCACCAAGACTAGACAGCTGAAGACTGGAGAAACAAAGCCTGGTCTGATGAATCGCAATTTTTGCTGAGGCACCTCACTACAGACAGCAGGGTCAGAATTTGGCACTCAATCTACTTTGTGACAACAGTCCTGCATGGTGGAGGTGGTGTAATAGTGTGGGGAAGGTTAATCTCACCAAGCAAAAGTCTCTTAATCTGGTGTCATGACTATGACAATGAGTTCTGTGTTGTTCAGTGCCATTCCTAGTCACTAGATCGATCGATAGATAGATAGATAGATAGACAGATTGATAGATAGATAGATTGATAGATAGATAGATAGATAGATAGACAGACAGACAGACAGACAGACAGACAGACCGATCGATCGATAGATAGATAGACAGATTGATAGATAGATAGATAGATAGATAGATAGATAGATAGACAGATTGATATATAGATAGATAGATAGATAGATAGAAAAATAGATAGACAGACAGACAGACAGATAGATAGATAGATAGATAGATAGATAGATAGACAGATAGATCGATCGATCGATCGATCGATAGATAGATAGATAATAATAATAAATAAACAAACAATAAATAAAATAAATGTAAAAATATGCATTTGAAACCAACCAGAGATGAAAGGCAGTGCAGTTATAAAGAATAAGGAACAAATAATGTGCAGGAGGAGTGAGTATCAGCAGACAGATGACAATACTGAGTATGTGCATATATTGTTTTTTAAAGTAAAGTGTCAATAGTGTCCAGGAGTGTGGATGTACAGGATATACAGTAAAGTGTAAATAGTGCAGATTAAACTAATGATTGAAATGATGAAACATAAGAAACTCAGTCCTCACCCTTCCTCCTCCCTCTTCTGGCCCCACTGGGATCAGTTGGTTCTCAGGATGCTCTTTGGGAAGTGGTAGAACGGGAGAGTCCGAGTATGGAAGTGATCCTGAAAAATATGCCAGAATTGTGTGATGCAATTATGGAAACATGGAGCTCAATCTCATATATAATGTGAAAACATAAGGGAACACAGCATAAAGAAATACATTAATATTATCTCTGTGTTCTTTCTCACTAAGCAGTACCTGTGTGATAAAACTTTTATAGCTATTCGATGCTAAATCAGGCCAGGTTGCTTTGAAGCTGAATGTCAGAAAAAGAAATCTTAAATTATGTATTAAAAAATCATGGATTTATCTCTATACGGAATTCTCCATCAATATCAGAGAGGGTGAGGTAGTGAGAGAAAGAAAGTAACAGCGAGATCCTGATGGTAGTGAGAGACGTAATCAATATGATTATATATTATTTACCAATCTGAAAGCCCAAAAGCCCAAAATGTGACATGTTATTTAACTTTGGTGAACAGGTTCAAGGATGAAAAGCAGTTCATTCATACAAAATTTAAGAAACTCACAGCATTTTGTTACTTTACATTAATATCAGACAACATGTCCAACTCAATAATATACTGATGAAGGAACAAGATGCCACGCATTTAGGCAAAGATCAGCTTCTTCTAAGCTATAGGGAAGGACAATATCTGCCCCTAAAATGCTAAAAAACATGCAGGCCAGCCCTGAACTTCATTAGACTGTTGGATAACATCTTTAGCCTCTATTCACCTTTCTATTGATTGTAAAATTAGGAGCAGGGCCCCTGAGTGGAACAGCCATCTGACTAAATCGGGAGTGTGATTACAGCTGCATTTAATGCCATTATACCTTTTACTTTACACAGATTAGTCGCAACATTACTACCACTTCCCAAATGGTCACCTTTGTGCTGCCACAACAGATCTGACCACTCAAGGCATGGACTCCACAAGACCACTGAAGGTTAGCAGCAGCAGATCCTGTAAGTCCTGTAAGCTGAGAGGTGGGGCCTTCATGGATCGCATCAGTGAGCCTGATGATGGGTTCACTGACGGGTTTACTTTTGGTAAATACTGACCACTGCATACAGGGAAAGTCCCACAACACTTGCCTGATGTTTTGGAAATGTTCTGACCCAATTGTTCAGCCATCATAATTTGTCCCTCGTCCAAGTGTCTCAGATACGTACGCTTGCCCATTTTTTAACACATCACCTTCAAATATGTATATCCCTCCCCTTGACAGATGCCACTGTATATGAAGATAATCAATGTTTTCATTTCAGCTTTCAGTGGTGCTAAAGTTTAGCAAAAACCTTGTGTCTTAATTTCTGACTTTCTACATAATGTGAATCTGGCAGTTGTTTTTACATTGTTGAAAATTGTCAAGATGAATTGACCAATAGAAATGCTCCAAAGGGACTTGGAAAAAATATCTTTTTACATTGACTTTTCCATTGAAAACTATGAAGGTTTTTTCCTTTTCCTGTAAAGTTGTTATTTTGGAGTGTATAGGTCAAGGTTTAACAATAATAATATGCAAAACTGAACACTAACATTAACAGTAATAGTAGTGTTGTGTATTTTCTGCTATGTATTGAGTATACAGATAATTTTATAGACACTTTTATTGCTTATTATAATGCCATTTTCTTTCTGTTTACTAGAGTTATGAGTTTTAAAATACATGAGAATTCTTACAATATCATGTAGAAGACATTATGGAATGACTGATTTAGTTATTAGAGACTTTTAAAAAAATGTTTTATAGTGTTTTTAATATCTTATAATCCAGTCTGACTCACCTTCCTGACCAATCAGTTCCCAGCTCCTCTAAAACACTGCTAGGGGACAGAGTACAACCTCTGAACTGATATCTGTTGTTGTCTGTTGACTGCTGTTGTGAAATAACTGGTTTGTAGTGGGGGAATGTGCTGTAAATTAGGTTTCCGTAGCATGTGTCTATTAGCATTAGCATTAGCTAACAGTGTTTTCTGAACAGCTAACACCAAATTTGTTCAGCTAAACACTGCAGCTCACTGCCAACGAGATTTCTGCCCTCTTCCCACCTTCTGGGTTATGTTAGGATAGGTACACAGTCACTTATCTATTATTCCATGATGCATATTTTCACCACACTTGACTGAATGAAGCTCAAGTCATCCCTCAAACCACTGAGCAGACAGCGCCTGATGTGCAGAGCCGTCAGAGAGCACGTACTGTACAGCGGTTCTTTCAGAGTCTTCTATATTTATCTCTGCTCCCCAGTAACATGCACATTTCCCATTACTTCCCCACCGCACTGACCAGGAACACAGTGCTGGAGTTTTCCACATTCTTGTTACCATCCCAGCTTCTTTGGTTGAAACCCACAAATATTCTCATTCTGCTAGGTTTCCCATTTCTATCTGAACTTCTAATTTGATCTTATAGTTTGATGGTCACGGAGGAGATTGTGGCAGGAGAAACAGTCTTGGTCATGTTTGATTTCGCAAATGAAATCCTTTGTGATGGTGCGTATATTAAGATGACGTTATGGTGCTTATTCGGGATGAAGTGCCATGTAGTTGGTAGAAAAAGTCATTGAAATGAAGAGCCTTATGATTGGGTGAGCTTTACGTAATTGGAAACATACCACAGTGGTACGCTTGAGGTTTAAGGCCCTTTTCAACGAGCGTGTCTTTTTACATCTTTCTGGCTTAATGGTGAGGAATGGATCTTTAGACAAGGATCCATAGTGTCTGCTGACACCATTCAGAACAGATGTATGGTTGGATGTGTCTAGCAATACTTAAGGCAGAACCTTCAAAAACACTGTATGTCCAAAGGTTTGTGGACATCCCTTCTAATGAATGCATTTGGCTTCTTTAAGTTGCATCCATTGCTGACACAGATGTGCAAATGTCCAGTCACTGTAGAGACATATTGCCAGAATAGAAGCAGATCAACATGAGCACCATGCCTAATGCCAGACGTGGGCTAGAGGGGTATTAAGCCCCCCAGCATTGAGCTGTGGAGCAGTGGAAGAACTGTGTTCTCTGGAATGATGGTGATGGTGCTCCATCCAACACTTCTGGTATGAGTTGGGGAGTTGGGAATGAGGTGGGGTGGAGATCAGCATCCGACATTCTGACCCCACTAATCCTCTTTTTTATTAGGCATTCAATTGAATGTTAGCTGAATGTCAGGTGAGCATCTACAAGGCATCTACAATCACCCATCCAAGTGAAGTGTTACCGTTGTCTTCACTGGATTTTGTGTTCATTAGTCTCAGATGTTTCTTAGTTCTGGTTTTAGTTTGATGTTATGGATTTCATATTTCATCAGGGATTACCGTACCCACCATAGATAAAACCACTCATGCTTGTTACCAGCCTCCTCATCTGTTCAGCCGGACTCTATCTTTGACACAGCTAGAGGTCCTCGAGCACCAGGAAGTGAAATCAGTGTTTCACAGATGGGTTTACACCCTGGCTACATCACAGAGATCATCACAGATTGCCTCGAGGAAGCTCAGGGCACATCCACGAAACCGCATCGTATGGAAACACAGAGGCACCACAGTCAAGCCTTTTCCCCTGGTGGGGACAAGCCCTTCAAGATAGGGGGTTATTTTGAGGGGGATGCTTGTCAGGCTCAGATCCGTCTGCCCCCAGGATGTAGTCACAGGCCTGCCTACTGCTGAGGATGTCGCCAGAGGCGCACCTACAGCTATGGATGCCTGTCCTGCCCTACCCATGACTTCCATCTTCTGACCTCCATGTAATCTTCAAATCTCTAGATCTGCCTCGTCCAGTTCTACCACCAGGTCACTCCTGACTTCACATTACATCACCAGTACCAAACCTTATTTAACGGATCCACCCAATCCATCTAATTATTGCCTTTAGGAGTTTGATTAGCTGGTTGAGTGAGAATGTTAGATGACTCTTATCTAAAGTAAATATATGAACTGATTAAAATTCCAAGTCTGTAGGAGATGATAGAAGTGATGGACAAGACATGCCTTCATGATTTTAACCTATTTAATGCAGTAAGAAAAGAACAGTGGATCTTGTTCACCAAAAGAAATTTCTCCTTAAAACCCAGTTTTACGAAGATTCTGAGCATTCACCAATGCTTTCATAATTGGGACTAGTTCGATTTATGGGAACAGTGGGATCCATCATTACAATAGCAGAGCTGTGAACAATTCTGTGGTTTAAAAACATCATGAATCTGACATATACTTTCTGTTACACTCTAAACCTGGATAAGTTCACTTAACTTAATTCATTTAAGGTAACAAGTTGCCTCAAATTTTATTTGTTTCGCATTAAGTTGAAGTTGGATGGACTGAAGATACTGAACATTGTTATATATTATATATTATGTTATAGCTCAAATACACTGGGTTCAGATTAGATTTTATTAGATTTAGGTTTAAATACCTAAAGGCATTTATACTTTATAGTTAACTTAACCCAAAATTTCAACTTAAAGTGAGTACTGTTTTAATTTTTCATTCTTTATCTAACAGTGTAATCTTGTGGTAATACAAAAGTGGACACTACAGTGCCCAGCCAACATAGTGAGTCACACTCAGCAGTAGAAACAAAACAGTAACTTACAGCCACTGACAGCCTGAAAGTCCACACAATTCTTAAAATGTAACTGCATAGCTATGAGAAAGTAGCCTATGGGGAACGATTACACACTGATGGCGACTGAGATGGGAAAGATACACGCTGTAGGAAAATTAATGGTAAAAGAAGACAAAGGGAAAGCAACACAACCCACTGTATATTATAACCACCACAGCTGACTGAGCTACTGGACTTGTTGAGAAGCATCAGTATGACAGAAATGAGTTAATCCAACATCAATTATTCAGCTCAAAGATCTGAAAAATGATCACAAATCTTTACCTAGCTCAAACTAGTTGAGGGATCTGTGGCATACAAGAGACTTCATTTATTTGGGTATACATTGGATTAGCTGTTTGACATTTTCTTAAAAGAACCGATTTAAGAAAATGAAATAGGAAGATATCAGTGAATAAGGACCGATGTGTGGTTGATAGACTGAGTAGAATTGTTCAATGCCTCAGTCATTTCCAGGGTTTTGTGAAACACACTCGAGCAGTAAAATATGCATTCCAAACTTCTACCTACACCACCCATCAACATCTGCAGTTAGAATACTTACAGATTGTTGGCTCAATGAATAAAAAATAATAGTATTCTGTCTGTAATTCTGAATTTGATCTTGCTCTAACATAACTGTCAGTTTCAAAAGGTTCATGACTTTGGCTTTAATGGTAGCTTTATTGAATAATTATCTTCACTAAACCACTACTTATAGTACAGTCAGCATTAGCCATTCAAATGTGCCTAACAACCTCTACCCAAATTAACCACATTATGCTTCCTCTTTGATTCCTATGTTTCTCTACAATGCAAAATGAACTCAAACCAAGCCCATGTGTTACCAGTTAGGAATCAGTCCACATCTTGAGCACAGTAACCAGAAGATGAGAGGCTTTTGCATGGCTGAATTACCCACTCTGAAGTGTGTGTCTGCTGTGATAGATATACCTGGCATCAAACACTGCTTTGGATTAAGGGTTCAAAAGGCTCTCAGGCCTTTTTCAGAATTAAGGCCAGTGTAAATTTGTCAAATAGCAGCCAAGCATGGGGATTGGGCACAGTCAAAACACATTGTTTCCATGACAAGGTAACTGACAGAAAGCTTAGGAATGATAAATCTGAGCTGTGGAAACCTGGCTTGTGCCTTTCGACATGGCCTACTGTGCTGCCCTATTCACAGGCGTCTGGTTCTGATACGATACAGTTGAAGCTTTGCATCACATGACATCTCAGGGCAGAGGAAGAATGTGAATACAGATAAATATATAATAGGGGGGTTCATTTTCCTTCAGCTTACATGGAATGCTCCTAAACATTCTGAAACACTGAACAGCATATTCATAATTCATCATTTTTATACAACCAACCAACACATATCTGCTAGAAATGAAAACATAAACCATAGGTGGGATTAACGGCTAGATGCAATTGTTCTAAAGTTATGTAAACACAAATATTTAGAAAATAAATATAATTAGTGAAAGTCAGACTTTTATTAATTGATTTTTAATTGCAATGTAGAATGGCAAATATCATTTCATCAATATCATTTCAATATCAATATTCACATAATTTGCAACCCAATCAAGCAAAATTGAGACTTTTATGGGAGAAAGGGTCTGCTTTCATAACCTGCTTTGGGCAGCTTAGCTATTACACTATGTAATAATGAAAAACAATGTTTGCATGGTACAAATACAGTCTTCAGGCCACAATTGTGTAATAAGCTTTGCTGCGTTAAGGGTTTAAATGTAGCTAACTGTGTAACGACATATTAATTATCATGTAACAACAGTGTAATTAGAACAATTAGATGCTTTCAGTGTTAGAAATGGACCACAGAAGTATGTAAATATAAGTGTGAGTCAAGGCATTAGTAATTATATTATATAAAGTGTATCTCGATAGTTAGCAACACATTTACTTGAAATTACACATTAATTAGAGTGAATTCTATATTTCTGTTTAAAACATCTGAACATCTTATGGCTAATTATGTTCATTTTGGGACAGATATATTGTAAGTACAGGATGAATCAAATGTTTAGGCACACCTGGTTGAATGTGAGCTGATCACCCTTTAAGAAACATGCTAGGGTGACCACATTTATATTTTTAAAAACATGGGTATCTACCACGATTAAGATGTCGTGGCTGGGGGGTAGTAAGCTATTAAGTATATTTAATGGTTTTGCTTAGTGAGTAAATGTTTATGTTATAAGATAATAATCCGCACAACACATTCAACAAGGTGTATCCAAACGTTTGACTGGCACAGCATTTCATTTAATAAGCTTATTTGATTTTTTAAAATTAGAATTGCATTGAAGTACCTGTGTCTGAATCATTTTACCAGACTTTTCAATGACAGTTACATCTAATCTCACCGTCTGTTAGAATTAACCCACCCCACATGTGAGGTAGGTTTACATTCGTCACATTCCGCTTTAATCTCCGTCAAATATATATTTTTTATTATTTAGAAAAAGAAAACTGTGTTCAGTCCTGTCCTGCTCACCTCCGCTCAATCCAGAACTACAACTGGAAACCATTACACAACAACCACAGCATAGTAAACTATAGCAAAGAGAGCCACCATTGGTTCAGTCCAAACTGGGGAATCAAGCTGGTATCTGTGGCAGTAAAAGGTTAAATATGCTATGCAACATGAAAGCTCTGCAGAATAAAGTAAGCAATATATTTTTGCTGTGTCTAATGGAATGCAGGGGTAATGGGGCAGCTAGAGCTTGGATCCTGTTATCCTGTTATCTGTGCACTTATAGAGGACAGATGCTGCTGGAAAATTCATATTCTTTTGGTGTTGTTTAAAGTTTAGGAGATTTTTTTTCAGGGGGTTCCAACCAGTGGAAATATCATTTGCGCTCTATATTTAGTAAAGCATATTTCAGTGCATTAAACACGATTTGGTAGAACCATGCAGGACTGGTTTGCACAATACCAGCAATTCCATCCCTTACCAGCAGGGGGCCAGCCTCTTTCCTTCTTCGTATACTGTATCTGGTGCAGCACTAGTCGCTACCATACGTTCCACTGCTATATATTAAAAGGTTTTATTTGAGTCTGACATGCTGTGCGCAATGTCAGTGCTAAATGATTAGGACTTGATTGCATCTGCTGCGTCCAGCGGCTTTATGGTCACTGTGGCCATATGAGATTGATGATGTAGCCAGCATGTTCTGGGGTTTGAAGGGGACCATAAACGTGGATGGAACTTCCTCTTTCTCTTTCCTACTTTAATTGAGACAGCTGGATTAAATTATCCATATGAAAGGCAGAGCTTTTTCAGCTGGACCGTGTTTTGATTGTGACCTCACTGTGTGGAGTTCAGCAAACACTATGAAAGAAAGGAAATGCCTGCCAAACAGGTAAGGTTGCGCGATTCCAGCACATTGTTTGATCAGTGCAATTCCGATCCGAGTACAGAAGGTTTCAGATTAGTCTGGGAAACAAAGTGATTGGAATAAAGGAAAAGGTTCTGTCCAGTTCGTTGTCTTGCGAAAACACTGCAATCAGTCACTGGAACCTGCAAGGATAATTGGATGCTTTCCCTGTGACCCAGAGTGGATGTGGTCTTCTAAAGAGTGGTGGTTCTGTTCCCCGTCTGCAGAAAGTGGAATGCCGCCTGACAAATGGCTCTGTTTCATTAATTTCCCTTCCTCCATCCCCATGTTTGTCCATCGCATCGCTGCTGTTTTCATCGTAACGCTCTTAAAGCGGGCAGCAGGAGAGCCAGGCCTCTGCTCATTGGTATGGTGGGCTTACAGCTGCTTCTAGAACAGACCACCAAGGAGCAATTACCAGGCCAAGGGAAAAAAATAAAGCCCCTCGCACAACTAGTTTCCCATCCGTCCATGCGTCCCAGACATCAAACAGTGCCATTAAGAGTCTCATGAAAGTTGGGATTCATGTGCCGTTGGTGAGTATATATCTGCTGCTCTTTCCCGTGAAAAGTTTCCTCGACTCCCGCGGGGGGCTCTTGCAAGGGATATCCTGGGAGTTGGGCTCCAGAAATAGCGCATGGTTTCCCTTTCCTTTCTGAAAACGAGCGGATTCTACCAGCACAAGCCATTAGGATGAATAATGAGGCAGATATGACAGCATGAGAGTTTGCCTCACCTACATTCATCTGGCCATGGCGGCTCAGGCCTGAATCCCACTGGTTGCTGCAGTCAGCTTAACTCTAGAACTGCACACACACACACACACACACACACACACACACACACACAAACTAGGCGTTTTCCATTAAACAGACACTGCACAGCATGTGCGGAAATACACAGATTGAAAAACAGTAAGACTGTTAAATCACAATGCAGGGCGTTACAGAGTTTTAGTCCCAATCAAGCAAAAAACTACAATGTAAAAAGATTTTATGCATTTTAAAGACTTTTGAAGCATTTCTACTTGGCCATTCATCATGAAAGTTTGACACGACAGTCAGTTTTAAACTCTGCAAAAAAAGCAAATACTGCAAAAATTCAGATACAAGTTTTTTGTGTGACAGTGATGCTGTTGTTACAACAATAACAGGAATATAGTTTAACTGTTTACCCGAATCCTTCAAATCTTAACAAATCAAGAGACATTCCTGTTGTTTTTTTTCCCATAAAAATGTTGTTACATAAATACAAAAAATGTAATTACATATTTAATTACATAGTAAGATATGCAACAATTTACATTTATATTCTAAATCAACAGGCCAGTCTGACCAGATGTCTCTCCAGATTTTGATATGTTTTGACTCACAAAGTGATGAATATATCATAAAATAAAGGGATATTTTTTCTTTTTACGAAACAAGACTGTGCACACAACAATAACTTCAATCACAAAGCAAAAATAATTTCTCATTTTCTACGTAGAAACTCGATATTGGTACCAGGTGAACGAGTAGAAACTTCACATTCAACCAGATTTTAGCACTTCATTTGCCCCTTTGGTAAAAAATCTGTAGCTTCTTTCTGCAGGCATGCCAATGGCCAATCCGCTGCCTGATTGGCTGATTTAAATCTCTGTCACCAAGAGAGTTAAAGTGTATGCATGGCAATGCTGCCCAGAACAATAGAGCAGTGCGTAAAATCAGAACTGATTTCATTGCTGTGGTAAAAGAAGAACAAGACTTTTGTTCTTGTTTGATACACGTTTTTTTTTCTTGAGCTGTCATTCTGAGCATTGAAGCGATGGGTATTAACTTTAGTTTCTTTTGTGATGTGACGTGTTCCTTTTTAAAAAATGTACAAAAAAAAGTAAAAAAAAAAAAAAGTATATATATATATATATATATGTCCAAATATATATCAATTAATTTATCACATTCACACAAAGATCCTTAAAATCTCCAAAACAGTAACTTCTGAGCTTTCAAAGGTAAAATGTAAATGTAAATTTGTTTTATTTCAGGTAATTTTGGAGTATTTCTATTGGTTCAATTATCATGAACATTTGATAAAATATAAATAATAATAAATTCCAGATTCACACAATGTCAGAAAATGAAAAATGTTGAAAATTGAGTTAAAAGGTTATGGCAGGACAGTCACTAAAAACAACACCATTAAAAGATTGTGTTCTTAATAGAGAAAAGAGAATAGATGTCCTCCAAACTCTGTTAATGCTTAAAAACACTTGTGTAATCGCTGGCAATAACCATGACTTCTATAACAGTAGTTGGAAAACTCTGCTCTAACTTTTCTGAGTCTGAGTCCTCCTTACTGTGCAGCATGGTTAGACCACAATGAAATCACCTTCAGCAGTCCTACCGGCATTCCCTGAAGGTCTCTGTAGGGCTGGCCCGACTGTGCTCCCAGTGCCAGTCATGCACGAACACTCTTCCCTCAGACTATTGCCACAGCTGTTCCCTATTTCCTCCCTCTGGGCCCTGCCAGGCCTGCACTGCTCCGTTCCCTGGTACCTCTGCCTCTACCGGATTAGCCAACATGCTAATGTTTTCCAAAGAGTTGGTGTTGGGCTATGTGTACAAGATCGCAGCCCATTTTAAACACCCGGTGGGGTAACTGGAAAGCTTCGAAAGCTTACGAAAAAGGCACTGGTGTTGGAGCGCCTCTCTGTTCTCCGGCTGCTCGCGTAGGAGCTGTAAATCTATTTCACACAGATTCACAGTCTTTTAAATGTAGAGGCTGTAGAGGCCAATAAAGGCTGAATATTAAAGTAGTCCAGCGAAACACTCCAACGCAGTCCTGCTACTTTATTCCTCCATATTGTTCTGCTCTCTCATTGGACTGTAAAGAACCTCAGGCTTTTGCTGAAGCCGAACAGCTCATTAATCAGTGTGGTACATTCAGTGTGTGCCCTCTCTGATGACACATGCTGAGTAGATGGCCTTAGGTTGATGGACATTTGCCAGAGAATCAATTTGAGACTACTTGATACCTCAGCCCTCGTTAATGCTGTGGTTAACCCTTTGTTGGCTCTGTTTCCGTCAGTTCCGTCAAGTGAAGTGGAGGTGAAGGCCTCTCGTGGTAGACACTGTTTGAGACAGATGGCCATTATTCGGTGAACATCTGTGAGTGCCCAACCCCTCTGTAGAACACATCTCCTGGAGTGCTACAAGAGACGGCATTGTCGAGTGCTGTGCTCAGAGGTCTGTGAAGGCCATTCAGAAGGACATTCAATAGGATGATGGAAATGGAAGGGCTAAATTTGACATAGTCAAAACATTTCATGTCAATAGGCAAGTGTCCTGAAGTGTAAAGCCCATGTGGACACTGCAAGATTTAATACAAGTGCAGAACAAAAATATGAGCTCCAGCTGAAGATTACAGAGTGTCCAGGGAGCAATACACCTATGTCCTATTGGGGGGAGGGGGTTGGGGGGTTAGTTTTACATGGGGATGTTTTTGTCCCGTTGTGGCATATGGATAACTCGGGTCATCAAGTCTGTGGCAAACCTCAGCCAAATCCAAAAGACCAGCCAAAGGATTCTCCAGTGGCATGATGCTGCTGGCAGCTTTAGTTAAGTCATTGTTAACGTAGCCTATGACCTACACATGTTATGGCAGTGTGTAAAACGGGTAAACGATCTCATCTTAGTCATTTATGCCGAGAAGCAAAATCCAGAGTAAGAGTTTAACTTTTATTAAACGTCAAAGACCATATTTTTGTCTGCCATGTACGCGAAGAAGAATTGAGAAAAAAGTAGCCATGTAACTCTGCTGCATTCAGTATATACTGCACTGCTCTGGGGTTCTGCGATAGTGCAAATTTCACTGGATGCTCTGTTTGATTACTGCGTGTCTGGGTTGCATCAGTACTTTGTACAAATTCTTAAATGGTCTTTTAGTCACCTATGTATGAATTCATCAAATATGAAAAATATATGCCTCATATTATTTTTGAAATATCTCATTAAAACATGCTTAACGTAACACAACATGTGGGTTACGACTTTAAAGAGGTGAGCAAGCCAAAAAACCTGGCATAATCTTATCTCTTAAAAGCCTCTTCTGAGGTCTTAATCCTGCTCTGCACTTGAAATCCTCATGAGACATGCGGCACTGTTTTCTCTAATGGGTTTTGAAAGGCCGGAGTATCCGTAGTCCATTCAGCTTCCCCTGAAATGTATAAAAATTAAAACAGTGTCCAGGAGGTCCCTGTACACAGGGATTACAACGTGTCCACAACAGCGGTGTAGAAGACCACTTGTATGGTATGGTATTTAGACAGGAATCACACAAATGACCACTGTCCATCTTTGGGAGGGTCCTTAAGGAAGGCAGGACTTAGGACTCAGGACAGTGAGATGTTGTTTCTCTTGCACTCATAGAGAAGGACACTTCTGTGATCAGTCTTCTAACAGTTCCCAGCAAATCAAGAGGAGAGCCTCTACCCTGAGTATAAATCAGGCTGCGCTATGAGACGCTTTGTGAGTCTTTAACAAAAATACTCATAACTCATGTTAATTCACTCAGGAAGATTGATGTGACATGATAATACATCCAGGTCCGGCCTGCGAGGGCCAATTAAAATGTTGGTGTCATGTGATATTTATGAAGTGGGCAACCTGGAGAGCAATAGCAGAAGGCCTCCTCCTCATAAGACAGGCAAGATGGGGAGTTTCGATCGAGGCAACACAGACCTGATACATACACCATGAACTGTAGCTACAGCTCTGTGAATGGACTGCAGGGTTTTATGTACAGTACATCCAGAGGTTACAAACAAGCCTAGAATTCTGTTGACAGGCACGAACATGAGAAGGTTTCTTCTACATTTTTCATTGAGCCCTAAAACATTTAGGTTACTCTCCACACTCGTGTAAATGAAGGTTTTTGAATTGATCCTGGCTGAAATAGCTGTCTTTATGGACAAAGAACATGCCTGAAGCCCCTCCTCCCAGTCTAACATCCCATAAATTCCATTTCTACCTTCTGTATGTATGATGAAGTTTATGCAACCCACCACCCGCCCAAGCTTCACTTATCAGAGGTGGTCTGGCCTTCTACCACCAAACAGAAGCCACATGAACTCCAACCCAAAGTTGGTCTCCTCTCACATAATCATATGATGATTGCACAAGTTCTTCACATTCTCATTAGTCTCATTAATGTTGGAGAACCTTGCCCTGAAATGTCTTTTAGGAAACCAGACACCCAAGAACCTGATTTAAGCTCTTAGTTGTTGTGACACACGTTTTTTTTTTTATCTGTTCAGTTTTTGGTGCTGGATCATCTGATCATCTGGATTTATGCTCTTTGTTTGGTGACCAGAAGACTGTTGGCACTGTCTCCACCCTTTAGAAGAAGGCTGAACCCACGTGGTGAGATTTGGGAACAATAACCAGCTTTATGAAGAGGCTGAGAAGGGTGCAATCTGAATCCAGTGGAGGCCCCAGGAGGAACGGCTTGTTTTGAAAGGAGCCTAAATTCCACTGCTTATTCATCACCTCAGCACAACATCTGAAGTAGGTTTATTGCCTAAATATACACCTGTCAATCACCAGGCCAGTTGCAATATGGTTCAACTTTAGGTGACATCAGTTTTGAATCATAATATTTCCATGACAAGATTAACCATGTCCTAAGCATACAGTACATGTTCTCTCAAATGACATTAAAGAACGTCGATGTGAACATTGGTATGATAGTCCTTAGAGCCAATTAGATTTACAGCAAAGCTATACTGCAGTGTATCCCCAATGGTGCTGCATAAACACTCTGATCTCTGCGTTGAAGTATGAATAGAGTGTAGCTCTGTGGCCACAGAGAGCGAGAGAGAGAGAGAGAGAGAGAAAGAGAGAGAGTGCAGTCAGGGCCTCTGCGGCACACGAGCAGGGAAGGTAACGTATTTAGGGCACGCAAGAGTAGTTGTAAGTGCTGGAAAACCATAAGTCTCCGAGGAAGTGGATTAATTGAACTTCCAGTACAGTGGATGTGCACCTCTCTAAAATGTGCTTCCGAGTATAAATGGTGGTGTCTAACTGTCTCTTAGTCACAGCTGACTCACTGGAAACAGCCCGTCATGTTTGGTTGAAGAGGGGGGAGTGTATATACACTATATGGACAAAAGTATTTGGACACCTGCTCATTCATTGTTTCTTCTGAAATCAAGGGTATTAAAAAAAAGCTTATTCTGCTTTTGTTGGAGTAACTGTCTCTACAGAAGGCTTTCTACTACATTTTGGAGGAATGGATCCAGGATGCTGGATAACCCTCACTCCATCCCACCTCATCCCCAACTCCCCAACTCATCCCATCAAAAAGTATTGGATGGATCACCACCCATCATTCCAAAGAAAACACAGTTCTTCCACTGCTCCACAGCTCAATGCTGGTGGGTGTTAACCCCTCTAGCCCACACTTGGCATTAGGCAGCAGGGTGCCAATAGATTCATGTTTATCTGCTCCAGATAGTCCTATTCTATTGGCAGTACTTCTCTACAGGGACTAGACAAGCTGTGTATATGTGTGCATTTGCACATATGTGTCAGCAATGGGTGCAGCTTAAACTAGCTTAAGGCATTTATTAGAAGGGGTGTCCACAAACATCTGGACAGACAGTTTAAATCAAAGCTAAAAGTTATTTGGAAAGATTTATGAGAGTATTTTAGCAATTCCACTGAAATATATCTGCCACTATTGAGGCAGTTGTATTTTCTGTACAGTGAATGTACAGTTTGTGTGTGTGTAAGTGGGTGAATGTGTGGGTGTGTGTGTGCACACACTCTTTGTATTTACATTGGCATTTGTTCTTATGTCAAAGAAATAATTTAGAAGAGAGAGCGCTGACCCCTGCCTGTCCACTGAGGGGAGATGGCACTGAAGCGTTCTGCAGGAGGAAATGAGCTCATGGAGGAAATGTATTCATGGTTCTGTGGAAGCTGGAGAGCTGAAGTCCATGATTTTAATGGATATATAGGCAGTGCAGGGCCTTTTGATCCTCTGGGCCAAGTGTTAAATAATTTATATTTAAGCAACCATGAACCAACCTCTCTTCATCCTGATTGTGTGACTGTGTATTTAAGACTGTCCTGTTTTGTCAGCACCCAGTGCTGAAACACTCCTTAAACTGCATAATTAGGGAGCGGGGCTTAACTGAGGTAGGTGGAGATGGTGATGGTTGGTTCTTATGACATCAGAGAAACTGGCCATTCATAACCAGCTGTTTTACAGTTCATTACTTTCCATTTACAGACATTTTGAACCATTAATGTTGTTTACTGTGTTTATAAACTATGGGCCAATTAAAGCACTTATTGTTTCTTTCCACTGCAAAATGTTAAATGTAGTCAAAGTAGCCAATTTTATTTTTGTCATTATGATTATTGAATCAACCTGCAGATGTTTTTTTTTTGACATTTACTTAGTTTGTTTCAGATACTTTTAGAATTAGATTAGCATTTGAAATAGTTTTTAAAACAGGTAAACACATTTATAAAGGCTAAATGATATCATAATTGTCTTATGCTCTCTCAATGTTTTCCTATTACAAAGTATTGTTTTATATTCAGATTATTAAATTGCAGTTTTTCAACACAAGATGTTTATCACACATAACACAAAACAACAACAAAAGTCCAGCTTATGTATATACATTTTTATACTGACTGAGGCTTTACTCACATTTCAGAATTCGTACAGAAAATTTTACACATGCTTATACAAATAAGTCAAAAATCAGACCCAATACATACCAAAAAGAGTTTCCTATCATGAAAGATGTTCATTTAGAATGCAGTAAGAAATGAGTTCAAAGACATTCAAAAACAATTTTGTTGCAGCTTGCTATAGAGAGAATTTTGTCTGGTATCAGTTAAAATTATAAAATTATATAAAATTAGAGACTTATTGGCAAAATAATTATTTGAACATTACAGCCATGAAAACAATGGGTCCACTCGTACATCAATTATGAAAATATTGTACTTTCTGTGAGAATATTTTAATTCTATGACTTGACCACAAGCAATGAGTGAGGCTTATGTCTCTACTTTACATTCAGGACACATTTTTACACAAGCCATTTTTAAATTTACAGCAAAGCTTGACGATATGTGTGCTCTATGTAAAATTTACATCTCTATATCGACGCCTTCACTCTTAAAAATAAAGGAAAACAATATCACTCATATGACCCTTTGACCCATATGACCTCTATTTTTAAGAGTTTATCCTCCAGGTCAGTCTCTCACCCAGGCAGAGGTACACAAGATCTGAGCTGTGGAATAAAGGTTTCCACATATTGATGTTCACAATTTCATATGTAGTGACAAATCAAATAAATTAGATGAAGAATGCAGAGTGTCTAAATGTTTGAGAAGTCTCAACTTGGTCTGTAAAATTAGCTTTGACCTTCTGATGTCTTCAAACCAGTGGAGGAGATGTAATGTTACACAGCCTAGAGCTACTGTCTGAACCCAAATTAACATAGTTATTAAAGATTTCCTCTCAGGGAATACCGAGATTAAAGGCAGGTATGTCATTCTCTTTAGCTCTTTATAATTACTGCTCTAGTTTAATTATACCTCAAATCCCAGGTGCATCTTTTTTTCATTAAAATGCCAATTCATATAAACAAAATTAAAGGAATTGAGGCAGTTTTTAAAGGAGCATGCTAGAGGGACTAGCATGTGACTTACATTTTTTTCATGTGCTTTTCTATTTTGCAGTATAAACAGTAAATTAAAACTCTGCAAAAGTAAAGCAGCACATGCCTGTTGGGAACGTGTAGATGCAATCTAAGCAAAGAAGGTCTCATGGGTAAATATTGGCTTTTCAGCATGCTAAGAGGGCTTTTAAATTCCCATAAATTATTCTTCACATTTACAATAGCAGATCTGGGATCTCTCGGAAATGACCACACTAAATGTGCCATAAGTCTTAAATCAACAGTCAGTAACATCAGTGAATTCATCAAAGGACACATTTACTTCGAGCCCTCAAAAACCCACAAATGTTGTTGGCAAAAGTGAGAGAGAACAAATCCCAGATCAGGTCAGCTCAGAGATGGAGTTTGCATTCAAGGTTGGACCTACTGTTAGACTTGGCATGGCGGTCTGGAGCATCTATGAATAAACGGTCCTTTTCCAGCGTAAAGGAGGCTTGTTGTAACTGGCATTTGATGTGCTGAGCTAATGTATTTAGTTCACGGTCCAAATTAGGAAATACAAACACTGTGTAGAATAAAATGGGGTCCATTCACTGTCTAACCACCGTCGACAGAGCCAATCATAGCATGTATCTCTATCTCAGCTTGACTGCATGACCAATGTTATGGCAACTGGAAGCTATGGTTTTTACTAGTATAATTACTGTACAGTCAGTTCACTGAATGGTGATTTTTCACCAGGGAGCTGAGTGCTCAGTGTTGCGCAAAGACACGGCAAGTGAAATCTGTCAATGAGTCATTTGATGATTTGATGATTTAAATCTGCCTGGAGTGCAGTACATATTCCTGCACATTAAATAGTAAAGAGAGTGTTCAAATATACGGTCAGGAAAGAAATCATTCTTGTAGACAGATGGAGACAGATAAACAGATAGATAGAGTCCTTCGAATAAAATAGGACACCCCATAAAAGTCTTTGTTTTTTTTAACATATTTAAATATATAGACATTTAATCTTCATTTGAACAATATTGTGAAATATTGAGACAATATATCTAAACACATACAACTGAGAAAAAAACCCTAGGTTTACTATGCAGTTATTAATCATCTTGCTTGCTAAAACTGTTGTTGAATTATTTGGTGACCGTTTGATTTAGCATACCTTATGGAGTGCCCCAGGGTTCTATTTTAGGGCCTTTAAAATTCATGTTAAAAGTGACAGTAATGTAGTTAAGAAAAGTGGGCTGCAAGTTCTAAGGGGTTAAACAGCATTTATAAAATGTAATAAATAGAAAAGGTGAGGAAAAAGATTAGGGGACCCAATATTAGAATCAGGTGCAGGTGATTGCAACATGGCTAGAGAGGAGTTTGGAGGGGCCTGCCTTCTTTAAACCTCAGACATTTCGTTTGGGTTGGTTAATTGCTGAAGTAAGTGGTTTGTCCACACGCAGACCACAAGATAGGCAATGAAGTCTCAGGTAGCTCAAAGTACAGCATTTAACATCAGGTAGAATCTCAACTAACAAAACTTTCATGGGACGCTTTCAAGGAGGAAATCCTTGCGGTCAAAAAAACATTAGGGCAAGACCTGAGTTTGACCTGGATAGGACTTCTGGAACAAGGAGCTTTGGGCAGTCTGGTAGCTAGCTTGCTACTAGACTCTGAGCAAATTTGGCAAACAGCACTGTTGAGAAGTTTCTAAATATGTGCTTAAATGCATATAGGATATTCATTACTATTAAGTTAAAGGCCTAATAGAACTTGAAGCAGTTCAAAATGCACACATATATTTTGTATTTGTGCTGATCTGGCACTGGCAGAATTACAGTGCTACTGTAATTTCAGAAGACTTATACAAATATTCAGTATTCAGAACATGACCAGCATTATGTATAACGGTGAATCCTTCACAACACGGGTCTTACCAGCTAAGCTTGATGAATAAAAGCACTGCATTGTGACGCTTCGGCTCATTCTGGGATCTTTCACACCACTCTGAATATAGAACATGCTCTATCTGAACCACACTCATTTAGAGTTTAAGGTGATGGTGACGGTTCTTGTAGCCATCCCTCATCTTAATGGGCCCTCTGGAGCCAGGGAAAGTAAACAAGCTACAGTGAGCCAGCATTTGCATAACTGTGTCATTAATTGTGAACTGCTGTGTGTTCTTTGAGAAGTAGCTGCAGGGGAAAAACACAGCATTCAGTGTGGGGAACCTGAAGGAGACTGTAACCTATTTTCAGCCTTAAATATGGCATTATTCTACTGCTGGGCTTCCTAAAGGGCACTGCACTAGATGTTTTCCAGTGCTCTGGCCTCATTCCTGTGCTCATATCTATAGGACAGGCTTGTTCATGTCAGGATCAAGCCATAAATTCGAAAAGGTTCAGATGTTTTCTAACCTTTTCCAAAGGTCCAGTCCAAAAGGGGGGAGAGGGCTTGCCAAAAGAGGGTTATCTTGCCTTCACAGTTGGTGGATTTGTGCAAAAGTAAGATACTTTGCAAAGGTAGTGGTAAGAAATCTTTCTTAATAAAAATGATTAAACAAAATTAAACAAAACAAACAAATAAACAAAAAATAAATCTTGTAAAATGGAAGTTTGCAACAATAATGGAAATTAATTGAATAATTCTGACTTTCAGACAGTTGCTAGGCTATTGCTAAGTCATCAGTCATCTCTTACGAACACAGATATGGTCGTCTGCACTTTTGACCTAATTTCAGCGCTTTCCACAGCTCCACCACTCCTTTTATTACTAGTAATAACTGGACGTCCTGAAGGTTAAAGAACACACCTCTATCAAGCATCAGTGACTTTAGTGCAGCACTGAGAGCTTTCTAGCCGTTGGTGCTCTTATGTCATTAAATTTGTTGAAAGTTTCAGATGAATGGCACTTTAGATGAAAGCCTCACCCAGACCAGGCACAAGAAAAAGACTTCTGTACAATACTAAGACCTTCATAAGCAAGCGCTCGATTTTAAGGCCTATAACGCTACGCATGGCTAAATCCACTAGGGATTGTTAGGCTTAGAGTTATGGAAAGCCAAATACTGTAAAAGGGTCTTGGCTCTGCTTATGTTGGACAGCGAGTAATTTAATGAATGGCACTGATATTTCACTGCTCTTTAACCACCCATGTACACACTTACACATATTCACTGAACCTTTCACACAGGGCGCTTTTGGATATGACTAATTTAGCATAATTTCCTGTATTTTCAATTCATTTGCTACATAGAAAATGCTAATTAACAGTGACTGGTGTGGGTAGTTACTGGTTTTCAGTGTTCATTTACTCTTATGTTTAAAAAAAGCTGATCATTTATTATATAGTCTAGTAAAGTTGGATTATTAGTGAAATCTATTAACTTGATTATGTCCAAATATCTCTAATGATATAAGAAAAGTAATAATAATAAAGAATCAATTTGGTACAAAATATTTGATTTCACTTGAAATACATTACAGGTATAAAATGAAATGGTCTCTGTCACACATAAACCTTCTCCATCTCAATTTTTGTAATTTTCCTCTATTATAAATCTGGCAGTTCTCCATGACATTTTCTCTAGTTTTTATGGTGAATGGACCAATAGAAAAACAAGTTTAATTGGAAGTGATTTTTTTTACATTGACGTCCATTGAAAGTTAAGAAGGTTTTTTCTGCTGTATAGTATAGTTTAAGGCTTTTGCATGACAGTGATTTACCTGCACTAAATGGGCAAAAGTACATTTTCTTCCAAAACAGACACTGTTTCTTCCAAAATCAAGAATATTAAAGAAGGGTTTATCCTGCTTTTGTTAAGTAACTGTCCAAAGAAGGCTTTCTATAAAAGTCTGGAGAATTGCTGTAGGATTTTTGATTGCATTTATTGACAATTCATTAGTGAGGTTAGGATGTTGGATGATCCTATGCCATGTCACCTTTACCATCCCACCTCATACCCAACTCTGCAACTTATTCAAAATGTATTTGCCGGGGAAACATCCATCATTCCAGAGAACCCAGTTCCACTGCTTCACAGCCCAATACTGGAAGGTTCTATACCCCTCTAGCCCACACCTGACATTAGGCATAGTGCCAGTAGGTTCATGTTTATCTGTTCCAGAGAGTCCTATTGTATTGCCAGTACTTCTCTTCATTGACTAGATAAGCTGTGTGTGTGTGTGTGTGTGTGTGTGTGTGTGTGTGTATTTGTACATCTACATCAACAATTGGGGAAACTTAAAGGACCTGAATGCATTCATTAGAAGGCGTGTCCACAAACATGTGGACATATAGTGTGTGCGTTATCATTGTTATCCTAACTTAGCTAGTTTAAAGGCTTAGAAACGACTCTTTTTGTGAGTCACCCATTGATTTAGTGGTTGTGTTTGAGTAGACAAATCACCAAGCAGTGATGGACTTTGTTCCTTTAGGACCAGAATGAAAGAACCCTAGTGTTACTGGGAGTGTTTGTGCAGAGAAATCACTAAGCACTGCTAGACATTGTCCCTCCAGGACCAGAAAAAAAGAACCCTGCTATAAAGGACTGGCTTTAGTTGACCTATTTCACAGAGGTTACTGTAAAGAACAATAACAAAATACCACAGCATTGAAACCACACTGTAAAGTGCAGGGGGCTCAAGAGCTAGATTAGGGGGAGCTTGCATCGACAAACAAAATAAAACAACAATAAAAAACAAAAACAAGAACCTTTCAAATTGGTCTGAAGGCCTTGTTTGGTCCACTATTACGAGCACAATCACAATGCTACAGTTTTGTGGTTTGTTGTTTTGCTTGTGTTTTTTGAACCCTACCATGTTCATGGGATAATCCTGTGATGATGAGTCAGTGTCCTTCGGGAGCCTTTACTGTGGGCTGCATTAATTGCCTCACCACTGCAATGAAGGACAGCAGCCACATCTATAAAGCTTTATGGTCCATTTACTGAGCAAAGAGGCCCTTTTGCTTTTGCTGAGTTAATGAATTTCATTCTGTACAGAGCATTTCTAAAAAAGCTAGACTGAACTTCTGGGTACGGTTTCAAACACGAAGCCTCCAGAAAGAAGGTCAAAGAGTGGTTATAGAAAAGAGCAGTACAAAAATAATGCTCTGTAACATGTCACCTTTCCTTCAAACGACATGAAGCAATAAAAAGTTCTGCTAAATTTCCCCTGCTAATAACTCTATCTCTGTTGGAGTTCTAAAAAAAACCAAAACATCACGTCTACATGTTTGATCTGGCGGGGAACCATGGCAACGCAGAGAGCGCTCTCATGTGTGGGCTTAAAAGAGCTTTCAACGTGCCGCAGTAGGTTCAAAAACATTCAGAACAACTTTTTGAAGGCTGAGAACATTGTGGAGAACTTAGTGAAGTCTGATAGATCTGAAGTGTGTGGTATTGATCTGAAGATCGGAATTCTGTGTGCGTACTTCAGCCTCTTCTAAGCTAATCAAACAGTCCTTCTCCACTCCTCTTGAATTACACTTGTCTAAACATTTCAGATGCATTTCAGATGGAAAGTAATTACTTCAGGCCAGAGTAAATGAGCTGAAGCCAGATCAGCATGGTTTAGTGAAGGTGTGTTAGGAGTAATTTCAGAGCTCATGCACTTACACTAAATGGACAAGGATTGGGACACCAGCTCCACTCATTTCTTCAGAAAAAGTTCCATCCAGGATGATCGTCACCCTACCTTATCACCAAACTCCCCAACTCATCCCAACTCAAGTACCTGCTGGAGCACCAACCATCATTCCAGAGAACACACAGAGCTCCACTGCTTCACAGCTCAATGCTGGGGGGCTTTATACCCCTCTAACCCGCATATGGCATTATACATGGTGTAGATGTTCATCTGTTTCAGTGAGTCTTATTCCATTGGCAGTACTTCTCTACAGGTATTAGACAAGCTGTGTGTGCATTTGCACATCTGTGTCTGCAGTGGGTGCAACGTAGAGTAGCTGAATGCATTCATTAGAAGGGTTTTCCACTTTCATCGTCTCTCCTTTGTTGACATTGTACTGTATGTGCAGGTGCCAACCCACAACCTCAGACCTGATGGACCTGAATGTAGACAGGGGCGTGCCAAAGGTACATTTTACCCTCCACAGATCTCCTATACACTGATCAGTCTAATATTAAAACCACTGATGTTGTATGAGATAAAGAACATTGATTGATATCTGGTTCTAATGGCACCTGTCAAGGGATCTACAGTGTATCACAAAAGTGAGTACACCCCTCACATTTCTGCAGATATTTAAGTATATCTTTTCATGGGACAACACTGACAAAATTACACTTTGACACAATGAAAAGTAGCCTGTGTGCAGCTTATATAACAGATCTTGGCCACTGTGCTGCAGCTCTGTTTCAGGGTGTTGGCCATCTTCATGCAGTGCAACAATTCGTCTGTTAAGATCCTCAGAGAGTTCTTTGCCATGAGGTGCCATGTTGGAAGTTTCAGTGACCAGTATTAGAGGGTGTGAGAGCTGTACTACAAAATTGAACACACCTGCTCCCTATTGCACACCTGAGACCTAGTAACACTAACGGGTCACATGACATTTTGGAGGGAAAATGACAAGCAGTGCTCAGTTTAGACATTTAGTGGTGTAGTCTCTTAGGGGTGTACTCACTTTCGTTGCCGGTGGTTTAGACATTAATGGCTGTATGTTGAGTTATTTTGAGGGAGGAATACATTTACACTGTTATATAAGCTGCACACAGACTACTTTTCATTGTGTCAAAGTATCATTTTGTCAGTGTTGTCCCATGAAAAGATATACTTAAATATTTGCAGAAATGTGAGGGGTGTGAGGGGTCATTTTTGTGACGCACTGTATATAGTAGGTAGCAAGTGAACAGTCAGTTCTTCCAGAAGACTCGTGAGGCAAGAGTGTGAGAGGAAAAGGTTTAATATGACTAAGTATACACAACTGGACTCAAACAATATTTGCAAGTTTTTGGCGTAGGTCCTGTCGTCTGCCCAGGTCTTGTATTGTCTGGACCCTTGCAGATTCAGATTCAGCCAACCCCCTGGGCAACTGGGTGGGACCTAACTGGTGGCGGCGGGAAAATATGTAATGTCAGCATTTGAAAGCAGCAAAATAGACATGTAAATCAAGGTCTTTTTAAGACAGATGGAGGATGGTGATTGGTTGAGTCTTAAAGAAAGGACAACTGGTAAACCAGTGACAGGGTCATGGGCACTGATTCTCATGGAGGCCCCATCTCACAAATTACGGGACTTAAGGATCTGCTGCTAACGTCTTGGTTCCACATTCCACAGGACACCTTCAGAGGTCTTGTAGAGTCCATGCCTCAACAGGTAGTATAGAGAAGCATAATTCATTCAATCCGGGAACATTGTGTTATGTGGTATATGATGATAATAATAGTGAGCAAAAACTGGTGGCGAGTTTCAGACAGTCGTCTAGACAGTTTACAAGCATTTTCTTATGGATATGGAGAAACACTGAAGGTAAGTGAGAAGAGGGTTCTTCTGGTTCATGTTAGGGATGGTTGTTCTCTCAGTGTTTATATGAATGATAAATGTATTTTTACACACCAGACATTACTCTCGCTCTGCTCTTCTGTCACTCGAGGGTTTTAAATGATGAGCTGCATTAATTTCCAAACGCTCCACTCTGCTTGTGGTCTTTGTATCCTGTGCAGCTGTGCAGACAGGATGGTAAAAGCAGGCCTTTGTTTATGCAGACATCCACAGCGTCCCGCATCTTTTTAATCCAAGGAATTATGACTCGTGAAAGTATCTGTCCAGAGATGGAGAGCAGTAAAAACAAAAAGCAGCCAGTGTTTCCACTTAAGCGACCGATGGGAGATTGTTTCTGAAAACCCAGAGAACGTTCTGTGTGAAGAGCGCACTCAGACCGTATTCTCATTCTTTCCTTCAAGCATATTTAGAGTCCCAGATGATCCATCATGCATTCCTGAGTGGGGCAATCAAGACGTTTGATTGCTTTTAAAATATTTTCACACTTCAATTGCAGCTGCAATTCGAAACCGTTGAAACTCTAAGAGACCTAAAACAATAGAAATGCATCATGCACAAGTTTAGCACTTTATATGTGAGGGGTATTTCATCCTATAACTGGAAAACAGTGACTGCACTCAATAACAATATGTTTAAGTGATGATTAAGGGTAGGGTAAGGGTTAGGTTAAATTAAGGTTAGGTTAAGGTTAAAATTAGGTCTAGGTGCAGTAGGTTAAGGTTAGGCTTAGAGGGTCAAACTATGTTTAGTACACATTCTTGGTCTTTTAGCTGTATATGTACCAATGTTTCAGAGCAGTCTGGAGGGGCAGCATTGCATACTGTTATAAACCATTAAAAAATGAAGATCCAGCTTTTTTTGTCTGCTGGCCAAGTACAAATCTAATTATTGCCTGACTTACGAACACCCGAGTTTTCCCATTATCGGTTTACCCAAGTGCATGTAAACGTGTTAACCGGATTATGCCAAATAACTAACTTTTTTTTAAGTTAAAGCACCTGTTTTGTAGAGGCTGGACCTACCAGTCGGCTCTGGCCATTTAATGGGCTAATGAATTCCAGACCTTCCCTTAGGAAAGCTCTGTATTACCTAAGGAGTTACCATCCAATACCTGATTTTAATAAATAAAGATTCTGCTGTGAAATTGAAAGAATTCCAAATCAAATCTGGAACCAAACATAGCTTCCATTTGACTGTTTTATGCTGTAAAATCCCTGAAAAATCACTATAAAAAGTTAGTTAAAATGTTAGTAATCATGCTGATGGAGGCTAAACTCTTAACAGTAAGTAAACAGGACAGAAATCCATGTCTTAAGTTTCTATTAAAAGTTCAGTCGACTCAGAATTGTTCAGACAACAGTTTGCTAATGCATTTCTTCATGCCGAGTGTGATATGCACCCATATTTACCAAGGTTTAATTGGAACGGCATGAAGCACAAAAATACTGTAGCATCAGCTCAAAAGCAGAAGACAGCACTGGAAGCATCTTGTTTGGAAAACAAGGATCTCGTCATTGGGAATCTGGGCAGAAAGCCTTACTAGATTCAATACATGAATCGAGAGGATGCGATTGATTCAAAAACACTCACTCACAATTATTCAATACACTCACACCGTAGCCAAGTCACGAACCACAACAGACGTTTCCGTACATGATGTCTAATCTAAACGGTCTGATTCTTTTGTAGTAAGCACCAAAAGAGCATAACACCCTGCAGCCCACATTTAGAAAACATAGCACAGATAGAACATGAGGAATTAGCCACGCAATGCATAAACATGCCCCCAACTAGTGGTCGATGCCACGATATGCACTGGGTCTATTTCTGCTACAGGCAGCACTACAGGGTTTCCTATGCAGAACCAGTATACTGTATTGTGTACACTGTTCATGCCATATGGTGCCATGTAGACCTTTGTTGAAAGCAACAAACACCTGTAGAGGAGAATCCGATGTGCTCATTCACAAATGAACCAATAGAGTGATGAGGATTCAGAAAAAGCCAATCAAACGACAGAGAAATGGACTAGTTAAAACAGTACAACATGGACAGAAATTGACCAGCCTTGGTTGTGGCTTGCAGCACAGCACCTGGTGTGGCTACAGTAGTGTATATTCATGATATTCTCCATCATGGAAGAGAACCATTTAGGCATTTATATAGCTCTTCGCCCTCATTCTTCATATACTGTAGCCTTTGCATTGACTAAAGAACCTTTGAAGAGCCTCTTTTTATGATATACGGACCTGGAAATTGGGTTGTGGCATTTGGATTGTGTGTGTGCTTCCCTCAGTCACGTGCACACACCATAAATCACCATTCAGTTAGCTAAAACACTGGAGTTAATACTACATCAACACCAAATGAACCATGAGAAGGACATCTGTGGCCTATAATGGCTGTTCTTCCACATTAGGCCAAAGAGCTGCAGCTCAACATGTGTGAGACACCTTGCTTATTCAACAGTGTCAACACACTCCAACATGTGTGTACCATTTGTTTCAGACAATGGCCTGAAAGTCAAACGGAGGGGCCGGAAGTGCTGTATTTGTAGGGCTGTGTGTATAATTTACACATGATCGATGCCCAAGGGTCTTTCAAACAAAACAGTTTAATTTGCAAATGACTCTGAGTAACCTTTGGAGCGAGGCAACTGTTTATGTGTACGTGTGTAGCTGCGTGTAGCCGTGTGTGTAGCTGTGTGTAGCTGCTTGAATGCTTAATCTCTCATGAATCTACAGCTCCGATTCTATAAACCTGCTAACACGAGGAGCTTCTTCTACGGACGGAGGCTTCTGCAGGAAGAGAGAGTGTGAACTCTCAGACATCTGAGGTTTCGTACTCACTGCATGTGAGTGATTTTCAGCCGCGCTGGTGGTCTCGGCATCAAATAAACCAACCAGTGGGACGCGCTTTGGAAACTGCGTGACGTTGAGTGGGGCACTGAGAATAGAGAGACTTATGCCGTGTTGTTTGGGGCTCGAGAGGACGTAAATTCTGCCTGTTAGAAATGCTTGTTAGGATTTGATTAGTAAATCAAGATGCTGCAGCTGGGACTACAGACGAAATAGACTCATCAGTTTTAAAGCCAAGCTCTGCAATGTGTCTCAATGTCTCGATGCTGCAGAGCACAATTTTGCAGATCATGATAAACACACACATTCAGACGTACAAATAACTTCCTTTTGTATTAAAGTGGTTCCTCAGTGGCATTGCTCATAAAGAAGCATTTGCATCACCTTTATTTTTTTTAACAGTGTGCCTAAAACTACTGCAAGATTATGAAAGCTCTAGCAAAAGTACTACCAGGAGATTCTCCCCTTACACTCTTCCCCTCCGCCACCAGTTTGGTCCCGGCAACTGCCCGGGGGTAAGCTCTGCCCCCTGCCTCTGAGCTCAGCAGGATCTGAGAAAGTCCCGATGTTGCAAGACCTGAGCAGATGACGGGGCCTATGCCTCGAGTTTTAACTTCCTAACATTGTTCACGTCTCTTACTTTCTAAAGATTACATTAACGCTTTACTGCACTTATGTCTTTACTGCACTTATTTTCATTGTATATCCAGGCAAACCACTTTATTTGCTTCTGGTCATATAATGGTTCTTTATGTATAGGTAAAGTTGTTCCTGTGTTGACCTTTGAAGTCTTTGAACTGAGTTGACTGAAGCCAGAGGTCTTTGATGTAAAAGATCAAATCCTGCCTTTCATGTTCATTTAATACTTCCTTTAGGTGTTGAAGGTGCTGTGGCAAAACACAAACCAAGCAAGCTCTTACCTCATGATGCAGACGTAAATGCTCATGTATGCAAAGTAATTGCTGGAGCCGTAGTTATTGCTGTGAAAAATGACAAGAATAAGATCTCTTTTTAATCAGCATGTGCATGTTTTAGTCGGGGGTCTGTTTAAAATAAAGGTTTCTCCTACATGGTTCTTAACGCTGACCTGTGGTTATAGGGGTGCTTTGCCTCATGTTAAAGCTCTTGAACTCTGAAAACAACTGAACAATTCAATAATGCATTGCAATTCTTACGTGATTCTGATGTTAAAGCAGTGAGGAATGCAAGTTTGGAACCACCAACAGTTCAATGTGGTTCATGAAGGTAAAGAATCATCGCTTTAAAGGTTCACTGAGGAGCCTAAAGTGGTTCTTCAGTGTCAATACTCTAAAGTACCCTGTTTGGTACCTTTATTTTTTAAGAGGCTACACTTCTTAGTATGCATAGAGCCGTATGTTTTGTATAGGTTCAGCACAGGTCAAGTGTCTAGACTGAGCGTTTTCAGTAGACCATCTACCTTGATTGAAACATGGTGGTGTGAATAAACTCAGTCCTGCTGCGCAGGCTGAAAAAGAGCAAACCCTTAAAACCCACAAGTGTCTGAAACCTGTGCAGAATTTATATGTACTGTAATTCAATTGCGGACATGAAACACAACATACGGTTTGCGGTTATCAAACTTTCAATGTCTTGTCTGTCTTGAGTTTTAATACAGCTGCCAAGAGAAGTTAGGGGACTTTCATAACCCTGCACTGTAACTCAACAAGTCTGAGAACATTAAGAGCAGGTCTTGCACGCTGAGACAATACAATGTAGGGCTGACCATACTGGAAGTCAACCTTCGACGATTTGTCCATTTTTCACTGGGCTACAACAACAACAAGGTTCAATACTTTCTCAAACAGAGCAGCAGACCAAGCAAACATCTAGTATAAACACTTGGAGCTACAATTGTACAAGCATTCTACACTGGCATCTGTCAAGGGGTGTTCTAGGCAGCAAGTGAACAATCACAGCAGGTATTGTGGCAGGTACCTACCAAAAGTGGTCCAAGAAACAACAACCGCTGAACCAGTGACATTGTCATGGGCACCCAAAGCTCACCGATGCTCATGGAGCCCCCACCTCACAATCTACAGGACTTTTACAGCATCTGCTGCTACATCCGGGTTCCAGATACCACAGGACACCTTGAGAGGTCTTGTGGAGGCCATGCCTTGAATGGTCAGATCTGTTGTGACAGCTCAGGGAGGACCAACCCAATATGAGACAGGTGGTGCCTTACTGTTTGTTTCCAACATACATTATGTGTCCAAAGGTTTGTAGACACCTGCTGATCAGGTGGTTTGTCAGGGTCTCAAGGGTATCAAGGGTATTAATAGGGGGTTTGTTCTCCTTTTGCTGCAGAAACAGCCTCTTCTCATTTAGGCAGGCTTTACATTTGAGGTTGAAATAGGATAATTAGGATGGTACTGATGTGGAATGATTAGTTCTGGGTCTCAAACACACCTCCAGAGTGGTAGGTACTGGATGGAACCCCAATGTAGTTCAGTGCTGTGGGGATTTATTCCCATCTAACTGATGTTTGGCATTGGGCATGGTGTTCCTAGGCTCATGTGGACCTGCTCCAGAGCATCTGGACCTTAAGTAGCTGAACTGACTGATTATAAGGAGTGTCTGAATGCCTTTGGACTTAGTGCACATTCTAATTGCATTGCGTTTAGAAGTCAAGCTCAAGCTCATGCCACCTCTCAGGTCAGTTACACTACAGAGATTGGGGCCTCCAATAGGAGGTCAAAGCATAGGCTGGCAGTTATAAACAGCGAGTGACCACAATCAGATGTTACCATTCCACAGCAAATTCCAGAGCAAATGGATACATTTATATAAGGAAACATCTCAGCAAGATTTCAGAAAAAAAGAACTGCATGGACAAACCAAAGGGGCAAAATGCTAGTCCGGGAACAAGCCACAGGCATGTGTTATTAGTGGGCAGAGTCAGGGTGGAGCTAGATGGAAAAGACCATGTGCTGTTTGTTTTCCAGAGAGACAACATGACAACCACTGGTTGATTTTCCACTTAGTCCAACGTTATAAATGTTTTGCTGGCAGAATTTCAAATATCATCATATGCCATTATTATGATTTTGATATTTTATCAGAATTTTACTTTATCAATATATATTCATGGGTAAAAGCAGTCTGCTATCTGATCTGTTCATTTTCAGATCCTGTATCTCCTGCAAAATCTGATATGATATTATTGCAACCAATTCAGCCATTTAAATTGTTCTACATTAGTTCTATCATAAACAGATGGAAATATCATTGGCATGTGCCATGTCATCACTACTGTTCAACTGAAAATCCAAGACAAGTACCACACATGTCACCACCACTATGTCAGTATAGTGAAGTGCTTTCAATTAGATTAGATCTGGTATATCAGCTCAAGTATGTCTCTGTGTGACATACGCTAAATGGACAAAAGTATTGGGACTCCTGCTCATTCATTTTCTATTGAAATCAAGGGTATTAAAAAGAGTTTATCCTGCTTTTGTCAGAGTAACTGTCAAAAGTCTACTGTCCAGGGAAAAAAAACTTTCTACTAGATTTTGGAGGAGAATTGCTGTGAGGATTTGATTGCATTCAGCAACAAGAGCATTAGTGAGGTCAGGATGTTGGATGATCAACACTCCACCTCCTCAACCCCGCAACTCATCCCAAAAGTATCTGATGGAGCACCGACCATCATTCCAGAGAACACGGTTTCACTGCTCCACAGCTCAATGCATGGTGGACTTTACATCCCTCTAGGCCTGGTCTGGTGTTCGGCATGGTGCCAATAGGTTGATGTTTATCTACCCCAGAGAGTCCTATTCTATTGGCAGTGGTACTTCTGTGTCAACAATGGGCGCAAGTAGCCGGATGCATTTGTTAGAAGGGGTGTCCACAAACATTTGGACATAGAGTGTGTTTGCATGCAAGCACTTCTCGTACAGCATAACGAAACAATAGCCAGTTTTACTGTCATTGTTAAGAACTTTGTTTCGCTTTTCTGAAGACTTTTGTGTACAAATGTGACTTTTGTGACTTCAGTTTTGGTTTTGCGTCATTTTCTCATGCCGTTCATGAACTTCACAGAACAAGCTCTTTCTGCTCAGATTGGACTCATTTATCTCAGCTGTTCATCCAAGCAGTTGCCTCCACAATGCCAAGGAGCAAACACAGCTCAGATCTGAAGCAGCTCTGCACGTCTTCAGAGCTGCCGATGTTTTGAAAGCTAAATGCTTTGCACATGCTTAGATCCCAGTAGAACTTCAACCCCAGGGGTCTCGAGACTTGGCCGTGCCAGCTGGAAAAATGTTAAGCTGAACGTTGATGAAAGCAAGCTTGAGTTCACATCCAAGTGGTAAATTTGCCAAGCTTTAACTCAAATATACTGGACATGACTGAGCACCTATCTCTGGATACTTCAGCTGGATTAAGGATGTCAACAGGATGGGTGGCTAGTCTCTACACACAGCAATCATCTCTATTATCCTTACTCCTCAAACTCAATGGGCTCAGTGGCATCAGAAAACTCAGGGAAAATATTATATTTCACATGAATCTGAAGTGCTGCGGACCATTTGGCTTCTACGGATGATTGGCGGAGTTCCAGACCACAACCGCGGGTGCGTTCTATGGAAGTCGGTAGTGTAGCGTCAGAGGCCTCAGACTTTCTGAAAGTTTTTTTCAGATTAAGCCCTTTAAGAGGCTGGTGGGTTGAATAACAGCGCCGGCCTGGCATGCTTGGGACTCCCTAGGTCAGCTACTGCTGAGGGCCGGAGTCTCCTGGGCCAAGCCGCCACTGTCAAAAGTAGGTAGAACAGACTTTTGTGATATAAGCTCTGTCATGTTTACGAACCCACCCATCGGTGTCAGATTTCTAACATTAGCGTTTTCTTGCCCACCGAGTGTCCATACCTATTAGCACCATTTTACAGTCCCTTTCAACACATTGGTGTGGTGGAGATGCCAGAGGTCTTGCCGAAGGTGCAGGCCGCTTGACAGCGCTTCAGATTTGCATGATGGATGAATGCGGTGGCTGGCTGCGATGGCTCGTCTGGTCTAATGGTTCCCTCGGGACCCCAATCAGGATCCGCTGGAGCTGCGTGGATGAATAACGAGCTGCACCACCACACTCTGGAGGCCCAGTGGGGGAAACCCGTGGTACCCTGTGCAAATGACGCATCAGCTGCTTTCAGAAAGACAATATACATTACGGCCACTGAAAGGAAGCGAGAACCAGGTGAGTACACACTGAGGGGGAGCTCTACATTTGAAGGAGAGGCCCACAGGTAGCTAAATCTACAGTGAAGGCCGGCATAAGGTGTGCTGGCCTCTTGCTCTTTGTGGTTTATCCAGAAATACCTTCACCCAGAAAGTGGGTAGACTATTTCTGTGGCTTGAAAAAAAAAACAGTATCCATGCTTTAGAAGCTTAGCTGGGTGAGGGTGCGCAGAGCAAGCATGGGCAGATTTCTGATGGGTCTACAGTAGAGCCTCAGAGTAGGAGAGGATAAATTATGAACATTTGGAGTGAGCAGATTTTTGCGGTCATTTAGGCAAGGAGTCTGATCTTTCACTTCTTGGCAGAGGACCTGCTGATTACACTTAACAGATGGCTGAGAATACACAGGACCAACAAGGCAGACGGTGATGCCAGCATCCGCATGCCAGTATTCCTCTGAGCTGCATTTCTGAAATGGAGCATGAAAATCAACAATATTTGGTATGAAAATATTAGAAAAAAGACCTAGCTGAGCAGCTCACTTGGTGACATACAGAGAGGAGCTAATTGCTATGTGTTGAAAAGGAGGTACTCTAATTTCATTATGTACCATTAGGACTTGGCAGAATTCAAAATAGAAATGTTATGGGAGATGGTTTTGTTGAGTCCAGCCAAATAGTTTCATAATCTATTAATTCGCAAGGATACAAAAAGGACTTTCTGTCCACAGTTCATTCATTTCCCCCCTGAGATGCAGCATTAGAGAAATATGCGCCTTTGTACGATCGACAGATATGAAAATGGAATTATTGGTTAGAAGCACGTGTATGATTATTTCATAGTTTTTACTGAAACTTTCAGTGGTGTAATTTCCACTCTGACATAATTGGTGGTTTGGGGTGGCGGCAATAACAGGGCCAAAAAAAAAAGGTTCTCTTAAGTGATGCCATGGAATATCAAGATGCTGCTTTCAGTGAATTATCTTTGTAAATAATATCTAGAAGTGTGAAGAACCTTTCTGAAGAACCTTCATATGAGGCCCACCAAGCATCAGGCCATTGGTGAACTGTCACCTGTAGTTTAAGCTGCATAACCTCCAAGAACTAGTCAGCTCTTGCCTCTTGCCAAGCTTGACCTTCATGGAAGAGTCTGCAGAAGAAAACCTTTGCAGTGTCCTTAACACAAACATCAGCTTATCTTTGAAATGTGTTTTTGAAAGTATGTCATGTGGACTTTGCTCAATGAGCAAAATTATGTTGTGAGAAAAAGGGTTCAGAGCTTCATGAAAAGAACACCTCTCCAACTGTTAAGCATGGCGGTGGATCATCATGCTTGGGGTTGTGTTGCAGCCAGTGGCACAAGGAGCATTTCGCTGGTATTCGGAAGATTGGATTAAATGAACTATTAGCTAACATCACACTGTCTCTAAAAAAGCTGAAGCTGTAAAGAGCATGGCTACTACAGCAGGATAGTGGCCCCAAACACACCTCAAAAATCCCCAAAATCCACCTACCGAGGCACAAGATGTAGGTTTTTTCATGGTCCTCCCACTTCCCCGACCCAAACATAATCAAAAAATCTGTGGATTGCAGTGCACTGAGGCACTGGGAGGTTCTGCAAGCTGGACAGATCAAAACGGTACAGTATCCACCATGTGCAATGGTAGCCCAGGCTGTGTGGTAGTACCAACTACTGAGAAGCAGTTGCCACCATCTTCAGAGCAAAAAGAGAAAAAGTTGAGGGACTGAGAGCAAATGAGAGAGAAAATGACCAAAAAAAGATGCAGTTACAGTAACACTGGTTTGTTACGAGAAATGTTTACAGTGGTGATGCTGTGTTATGAAAACAAAGGAGGAAGTTAAACATGCCTTTTTACTGTTTACATACAGATACAGTACATTTTCCAGATACAGTCTCAGTCACTGAACAACATGGGATGCAGACTGCTGGAGTTCTGGAGTTCAGACAGTTGGATTACCTTTACCTGGTGAGGTAATCAAAAATGTTGAATCGATGCATGATATATGATATGGAGGTTCCTTTGAAAAGGTTCTGAGACCTTACACTTTTGAAACTGTGATTTTTGGCAATGCTGCAAAGAAAAAAAACGTTAATTGAACCTCGTAATGTTTCTGAAGCATTAAATAGGTTCCTCTAATGTGGTCTCACAAAGAACATCCACTTGGGTCAATTGGTGCAATCCAAAATACCACCTGTTTGGTCTTTTATTCACATGTCAAACAGCTAGCGCTGGATGATGTTGGAGAAATTTCTCCTGTTCACGGTTTTTCTAACAGTTAAGGTTAGACTCAGAATAAGGGCTACAGGGCTGCACCGCTAGAGGTTCTCTAAATGTAGCAATAGGTCATTTCATAAAATAATTTTCACTGTGAACCACCCGTTGAAGGTTTTTGGGATTCCAAAGGTGGCAGGACCACGGCTTCCATGGCAAAATAAGAGTGCACAGAAGCTTCCTAATTGGATGTTGGTTCTAGAAAAGCATTTTTAGTTGATATAGAAACATTACGTTATGTCGATCTGCAATGTCTGTACTAGGTCTGATAAAAAAAGAAATGATTCTAAGAGAATGGTCTTCAGTAATGTACTGAACTGTAAGCTTCCTCAGTAATAGCAGTCTGAATAGCAGTGTGAATTGATATAATAGTAATAGCTTTATAGTAACAATAGTACACATGCATATTTATATGATATAATAACAGCGTAGACATGTGGTGTATATTGTTTTTGAGTTTGGTGCTTGTTACTTGTAATGTTGACGTGCAGGGAACATAATCTTATTTCAGTTATTCATTCAAAGCCCTGCAACCTCACCCGGTAAAATCGACCCAGCAACAACAGTGCTACACGACTCATCAGTATAAGAAGGAGTGTAACATTAAACATGTGTGAAAAAGCATTTCTGCACATTTTAGCAGATCACAAGTGGTGCTGTG
Source organism: Salminus brasiliensis (assembly GCF_030463535.1). Lineage (NCBI taxonomy): Eukaryota > Metazoa > Chordata > Actinopteri > Characiformes > Bryconidae > Salminus > Salminus brasiliensis. The sequence goes on from NC_132890.1 coordinate 6,270,836, forward strand.
ATCGATTTCTGTAATCACATGATCACTCATGGTTGTACATAATCCCCTATTAATCCATTTGTGTGCTGGGAGGCCAAAGCCTCTAGGGAGGGGAACAGGTGGTCAAGTTCTTTGTCATCTTCCCCATCAGCTGCAAATCAGCAGAAATGCTATTTAAAACCCTCATTTTGAGCAGCTGAGTGTTATTCTTTCGCTGTGCATTAACAGCCACACACACTCGGGGCTGTGTCCCCTCTGGTCTTTTCTCCAGACACCATTCAATCTCTCTCTGAATTGATGTCCAGCTGTAGGCGCAGCCGGAGAAGCGCAGCTTGTGTGGATGCCCGCCACCAATCAATTTCGATGCCTTGTGCTACACACTACACATGAGGCCAGAGCCTGTCGGTCCAGCTGTGAGTGGAACAGTGGGAAGAAAGAGGAAGAAGAGAGAGAGAGAGAGAGAGAGAGAGAGAGAGAACTACATTGAGGGTGATCCTCATTATCAATGTAGCCCAGCACCTGCAGTAAACCTGGATTGAAAGAAATTTAATCAACTAAAATTAATGGAGGTAAATGAGCAATTAATGAACCATGAATCATTTAACAGACACTGCAACAATAACACCTTATTCCCCTCGTTGAACAGAGTGTAATCATATGGTGATCATATCCACTAGCAATGATGTAAAAAGATATCATCGTCCGAAAGCTGAGAAGAAAATGTCCGCATATTTTCGTGATACGGGCCTTCAGACCAGGTCTTCAAGTCTTCACGGGGCAGTGGTGGCTCAGCGGTTAGAGTGCTGTGCTATCGATAACAGGGTTGTGGGTTCGATTCTGGGGCTTGGCAAACTGCCACTGTTGGGCACCCTTGAGCAAGGCCCTTTACCCTATCTGCTCCCTGGGCACTGGAGTTGGCTGCCTGCCGTTTTGGGTGTGTGTACTCACTGCCCCTAGTTCACTAGTGTGTGTGTGTGTGTTCACTACCACAGATGGGTTAAATGCAGAGGACACATTTTGCTGTACAGTGACAAATACCTGCACCTTTACCAGACATTTACCATAGGCTACATGGAAAGCCGACGTAAGAGTTGCCCAGTTAAGGTAAACAGATTTAATAAACACTGATCTTGTGATCTTGTGCATAAACACTGCACAAGATCATATCCCCAATTTCCTCGCTAGGCTAAATTGTATGTGTTTTATATTATTGTATTATGTTGACTGATCTTTAAACTACACATTACATACATGAGCTAGTAGTACTCATTATTTCTGCCATAGTCATAATATTAGAGCCTCATTGATGAACACTGTGCCAATGTGAATATTCTCATTCACACAGTAAACCTATTAGAGTATATTCTAGTTCTATTGTATAACAGTGACGGTTTGGTAATGCTGGTTAGTTCATGCCTAGAATTACCTTAACTGTGTGAGTCAACTGGCTGGTTGACTTTTTTGTGTATCCGCTTGCTAAATGGGTCATTTGAAACTAAAAACTCAAGTTGCTAAATGAGGATCCAGGAACATAATTTTACCAAGAATTTGGCAAATGTATATTTTAGTGTGACTGTTAAAACTGATTTAGTAAGAGAGAAAAAATACAAAACAAATAGAAATAGATCAACCAACAATTACATAAAAAATAATTCAAAATAAAGTTTTAAAACAACCAACAAAATGATAGAAAAAGGTGAGATAATAAAGGACTAAAGCTAAAAAACAACTAAAATTATAAAATTAATATATCATGTTACTTATAAAAGCAATACAAACAATATGAATAATAAAAAAAATAATCAAATAAATAAATAAAAAATGACTAAAAAGTAAAAAAAAAAACTAGATTCAAGACTTGTATATTTCCCATAATTTGGTACTGCCAGTTACCTTACCCGTTCGTAGTTCCCTCTAGCTCTAGCAATGCTCCCGACACTTGTAAGAGTGTAAGAACTTAACACACATCTCCTCCAATACATGCTGAAGAAGCCAGCCATGCCTCTTCTCAAACTGCTGCTGATGCAGCTTTGCCGGACAGCGCTGAGTTCCCAGCTCCACCGCACCAGCTAACAGATGCCTGTGCAGGCCAACGCTGCTTTAAGAGTGATCAAGGGAGAGAGCTCCATCTACCCACCCAGAGGGACACGGCCAATTGTGCTCTCTTGGACTCCAGTCGCCGTAGTGGCAGTGCATTAGACTGAACACACAATTAAACTAGAGACGTAATTAAAACTAAAGACATTAGTTGAACTATAGACAAAATAGACATAATCATGTAGCCTAGCGCTGTTAGCATTTCTGTAGGTATATATACATATAGTGCATTAATGTATGTTATTGCAAACAGTGGAATGGCAGCAGCAGGAAATGTAATACATGTAAATGAAGTGAACCAGATTCAGGCTAGAGTGGAGGCTAGCGTGAGGGAGTGTGTGTGGGGACAGGCAAAGAGCGATGTGATGTGATTTGGGCCGACAGAGCTGCTGCTATAGGTTTTGTTGTAGCCTGGTATGTTCTCTGATTATACTGCATTTAGGACACACTCCGCTCTTGGCAGGACCACCGTTCCCTATAATTCCGAGGAGACAAGCATTTTGGGATGACTTTTGTCTGGGTTGTGTTAGTCACTCCTCATTTCACACCCAGTCTGATTATACCCTGCAAAGTCACACATGCAGCCAGATAGTGTGTGTGGCACTAAAAAGGTCATCTAAGGTCACTTTATTCCTACAGGATTATCCTTTGTTTCTTTAATGAGGTGCTGTTGTATCAGCAGTGGAGCGCTGATATAGCTCTAACACTGTCTGTCCTCTTTATGCCACTTTTTGGCGTAGCGTTTATGCTATTATACAGTCATGTGAAGAAGTTAGGACTCCTACCAAAAACCCTATTTAAAAATGTCCTATTTAACATAATTAAACATCTGGACGTCTTCAAAATCTGCATTAGAACAATACTGAGAGATGGAGGCAATGTGACTAAACACACACAACTGAAGAAGTGTCTGTTAAACATCTTCTGTAAAATGAAATATAACCCCTTGACACTAAGGTGTATTACTCAGTGAGTACAGGGACTTCTGTACAAACTGGTGGGGCTGTTTATTGGGTGATTGAAGTTTGTATTAGCGCTTCCGGCCTGCTGGCGGACCATAGGCTGTATAAGGGGTAAAAGAAATGCAATTTTCTAGTGAGGAAAAAGTTTGGACACCCAAAGAAACTACCCTAACTACTTCTTACCCTAACTACCATCTTTCTGATGGTAGATGCTGTACTTGGACTTGGACTTTGACTAAACTGTGGCGAGAGCTACCTGTAGGTCCCGTGATGACATTGTAGGATTGTTGGAGACTTCTTTTTACGCCGCTTGTGGTCTAATCTTGGGCTGAACTTGCTAGGATGGCCTGACCTGGCCATGTTTGCAGATGTTTCACTGGTTTCATTGTTCAGACTGATTCCTAACTGTTCTGAGATCTTTATAAAAAACCCTCCCAGACTCATCTGCATCTACAACCTTCTTTCTGAAGGCCTCAGAGAGCTCTCTGGATCTGGCCATGGTGATCTTCATCACCCACTTCAACAATTAAGTGCAAACCAGACTCGATGTCTGAGGTTTAAATGACAGACTCCTCCAGAATCCTCACGAACCATGTTCTGATCATGTGCAGATGATGTTCTGCACATGATTCTGATTGTAGGTGGATTAACTAGTAATAAATGTGAGGTGAGGTTAGCTCCACAGGAAAATTACATTTCTATTAACTACATTAGATGGATTTTCAAGAGACATTTCTTCGATGTATGGGTTTAGTTATATTACCACCATCTCTCAATTTTGGTCAAATGAAGATCAACTATTCGTGAAAGACAAAGGTTTTTAAAGGTTCTTCACTCATTAGAGTTTAGATTTCAGAGGGAAATATTAGGGTAGTGCAAGATTGTCATCAGCACTCTGTGTCTCATCCCATAGGACAGTGTTAGGTAAACCATCAGACAGCAGCCTTTGTGCTAGAGAGCAGGCAGACTGTACTGGCTGTGGAGAGTAAGTCCTGTCACAATACGAGGCCACCCTTCTGCTTCTCATTCCACAGGGAACAACACACACACACACACACACAGATTCAGTTTTCATCAGAATAATCAAACTCAGCTCCCCATTATTACAGTGTCACTTGGCACCATAAATTCCGCCAAATTACCGTCACAGCTGTGGCTCATGTGCTTTCCGCCTCAGATCCGTAGAAGAGTGGAGGGAATCTTCAGTTCATCCAGCATGGCATTTAGAGACTAAATGTTCTCTTTGAAGGGATAAACATGCAGCAACACAGCAAATTTAGCAGGACAGACGACTCAAACGCATTCCTGCGCTCCTAAAAAGAACCGATCCTTCATGATTCTTGGCTCAGACGTGAGGTTCTTAATTTGTAGAGGACCTTCGGATTACGTAGAGCTCTTATGCCTTCATTCTTTACAAAAATAGTTCTTTAAACAACCTGCGCATGGAAGGATCTTTAAAGAGGTTCTGAAAGAAATCTTAAACTGGTATCAAACCTTTACATTAAGTTCAAAAAAGGTCTAATAAGGCTTTTTGCATTTGCAAATCTTATTTATGAAAATTATTCTTTAAAGAATAAAGGTTCTTTAAGGACCCAAATGTGTCCTGAAGAGCCTTCCAAATGAGAAATAAAGGTTCCTTAATTAATTTTGGCATTGATGCTAGGACAAACCTGGTGTATAGAATCTCATGACATTACAAAGATTCAGTAAAGTTTGCAAATCTTAGGCAGTTCTTCTATGCATAGCTTCAAAGAACTCTCCAAAGAAGGGTGGTTGGTGTGGCACAACAGATAACATCACTACCTGCCACTGAGTTACAACACCATGTGGGAGACCAGGGTTCGATTCCTGAGCTGGGTGACTATGCTGCGCTACGCCAATAAGAGTCCTTGGGCAAGACTCCTAACACTACATTGGCCCACCCCTGTAATACTGTAACCTTGTAAGTCCCTCTGGATAAGAGTGTCAGCTAAATGCCATAAATGTAAGAGTCCACCCTTTTAAAAATGAAGGTTCCTACATGGTTTTTGGCTTAAATGTTGGCTCTAGGAAAAATCTTAAAATAAGATAGAAACATTGCATTATTCATTAAACCTTACACCTAATAAACAGAATTCTACACAGTTGAGAAAGGTTGAAATAGACCTTCTTCAAAGAATCGTCCATTAAAAAGCTCTCCAGGTCATTAAAAAGTGGTTCTTCTATGCATCACTCCAAAGAACTCCAAGGATTTTTCTAAGAATGTACACTCCTAAACAAATAAAGCTTTCTGAATGTTGGTTCCAGCCAAAAATCATAGGGTTCCATACTAAAAAGAATACATTATATGGAGGTTTCTCAGACCAATGAAAGTTTTTTGGGGATCCAAAAGTGGTACTTCAATTGCACTAAAGCCCTAAAGAGCTCTCTAAAGAAAGAGTGTGCACTCTTAAAACAAAAGGTTCCTTAATGCATGTTGGTTCTAGAAAGATATCTTGAGTTGATTGACTTTATTTATTTATTTATTTAATGCAGTCTTCACGCACTTCTTTAGGTTCTTTATGAAGCCCATAGTGGGTCTATCAGAGTTTCATGCTAAAGTACCCAGAAGAATATTTTTTATCATGAACAGCCCAACAGAAATACTTTAGTATTACATGGAATGACTGTGGACTCTTTCCATTAACTTACATTACAGGTAAGAAGGTTCTTTCCTTTTCTTGTGAAGCATCATTTTTAGATTCTCACTTTTTTGGATAGTGACAGTATGGTAATGCTGTATCTCCAGCACATATTGAACCCTGAGATGTATTTGACTCTTGTCAAATCTCTCGGGGATAAAGTGTCCCTAGGCTGCGCTCTCTCTAGGAAACTTTCACGAATGCAAATTGGGTCCAGGACCTAGTCTGGGGCTGATGCTAGTCTACATGTGCATGGCAGCATGTTGGAACTGCAGGAAATGGTGGTGTCGCTCAGTTGTTTTTTAATGAGGAAAGGGTGGGGGACATTTTATAGCTGCTTTTATGAAAACATAAATCATCTGATAATAACAATGCTTGGGTAATATGCAGTGCACTTCCAGTACATTGCTGACACTGAGACAACGTAATGGGCTTCTTGCCTGAATAAGACTGTGAAGTGTTCATTATGTACACAGGCTGGAAAATGAAACAAGGTGAGGAAAAAGTACTAAGGTGAAGTTTCATTACTGAAGCTGACTGAGATATTGGACAAAGTTAAAAATAATTTAAAAAAAAAGCTTGTGGTGTTTATTGCTGCTTATGACAGCTCTTTTTTTAATGAAACCTCCCCATACACAGTATTAGCATTTAATAATTTAGCATAGAAACATCTGCTGGTACATGGTAGAGGATTCTGAACACATTCAAAAGCATGGCCATAGGAATGCACACCTAAAGTGTGTTCCTCCAAACCCACATTTCCTTGCTTTTATACCAAAACCTCCTAACACCCTCAGTAAGCACACATTTTAGAAGACTGAATCCATGTAATTCAGGCAAGTGCACTCTTTTTTCCTATCATTCCCGGATTCAGGCTCTTCTCACAGGTTCAACCCCATGCCATCCAGAACAGATGCTTCTCAAAACGGAAAAACTCTATAATAGGAAGCAGTGGCAGGATGAGGCTAGTGCCTCGATGTTGAGTTAGGCATTCTGCATCCAATCCCCCTCCTAATACCCCTTCTGTCATGCTATAACAACGGCTCTCTGGTCCAGAGGGGAAGACTTCCACCAGTCACGCACCCAGCTTCCCTCAAAAGAGGCCGCACGGGTGCCTGGAGCTGCTGGACCTCGACGGCCAGATCAAAGGCCTGATAGGTCCTTAGCGCATTCCTAACGATATTTGCTTGATAACAGCAGACAGATTTGCCATATAACAACATAATAAGAAAAAGACGCTCATAAGGAAATGGTAAGCTCCTCTCCTCCGCTATAGAGTCCCCCTGAACGCAGAAGGCAATGCTGCAGTGATGAAGTGGGTCACGAAAACAGGAGACAGATGTGCTTGATTTCCTTCAGTGCTGGACACAGGGAATCCACGACTTAATGCCTAATGCCCAGATCAGAAGATGCATTTATTGACAGAGGTGCAGGAAATCAGATCGCCTCTGATGGAAGCTTCAATATCGGGAAATATTGTAAAAAACTGGGCAGCTTTTGTTTAAAACCAAATGCATAGTCCCTGCATTTTCACAGGGTCAGAAGTAATTGGACAGTTGCCTGATAAGCAGCTTAATGGCCGGGTGTGACCTGTTGCCTCATTAATTCATGACAAATTAAGGAGAAATCTGGAACTTGATTCCAGGGGTTGAAGTATTAGCATACATGGACAAAAGTATCAGGACACCTGCTCATTCATACTTTCTTCTGAAATCAAGATCAAGGGTATTTTGTTGGAGTAACTGCCTCTACTATCCAGGGGAGAAGGCTTTCTACAAGATTTTGCAGAAGCATTGCTGTGAGGATTTGATTACATTCAGCGACAGGAGCGTTAGTGAGGTCAGGATGTTGGATGATGATGATCACCACCTCACCTCCTCCTCAACCCCGCAACTCATCCAGAGAGTCCTATTCTACAAGAACTAGACAAGCTGTGTGTGTGTGTGCATTTGCACATCTGTGTCAGCAATTGGTGAAACTTAAAGTAGCTGAATGCATTCCTTAGAAGGGGGTGTCCACAAACTTTTGGGCAGATAGAGTAGCTTAAACCTTTAGGAGTGACCACAAGAGCAATTTAGCACAGTCTTTGAAAGAAGCTCAGCAACACCAAAAGGTCTGGAGGACCACAGAAGACAGACAGCTGAAGCAGACGATGGCAGAATTGTTTTTTGGGGAGGAAGAACCTCTTCTCAACATCCAGTCAAGCCAAGAACACTCTAAAAAAGGTAGGTGCACTGCCATAGTCTATGTCTACTGAAGATAAATGCAAAGGGTTGACCTCAAAATGCAAACTGCTCATAACACTCAATGACAGTAGACAGTATCAGATACACTGATAGAACCTGTCCAGTTCTTTGGACAAATAAACCCCAGATTAACTTGAGTTTGGGGTAGGCAGGAAAGGCTTTGAGATCCGAAGAACATCACATCATGTGCCAAACATGGTGGAGGTACTGTTACAGCATGGACTGCTTGTGGCTGCCAATGGAACTGGATCACTGGTGTTCATTGATGATGTGACTGCAAACAAGCAGCCGAGAACTTCCCTAAAATGGAAATTGCAATGATCACATGATTTCAATCTACACGAATTTCGGAGCATTTCTAACGGCCTATGCATCATCCACTGTTTGCACACACTGTAAGGGTCAGCTGACATTTTCAAGCAGTTTAAAGACCCTTTCGACCCCTTTACAGCTTCTAAATCACGTCTCCAGCTTGTTTCCGGATGCTCTCGCTTGTCATCCGCCGAGCTGAAAGACGCCGCAAGACACCACGTTTTATGAAGTCGATGAAATGCCTGCAGCAGGTCAGCACACAAACGCCTCCCTCACACTTTTCAAATCAGCACAAGCCCATAGCGCGATCAGTCATGAGAGAGAGAGCAGAGAAGAAAAAGAACACGTGAGGAACATCATACGACTCAGCCTCCAGTTCTGAGGGTGGAGGGCTTCTGCTTGTCAGCAGGGAAGAGAGCATGTGTGTATGCGTGCGGGGGTGGGAGCAGAGGAAGGGTGCAGCACATGTCCCAGATGTGGATGTTGAACGTTCTCCGTACATCTGGGAATATTTACAGGACATACTTTGCAGAAAGACACAGGCAGCAGATATCAATTTGAGCTCAGTTTATGACAATTTAACAAATTCGCAAGAATGACTTTGACATCTAATAAAGACTGCTATTCCGAATATACGGATACTTTCAGTCACTGGTGGGGGGGTTGGGGGGGGGGTGATCTACATGTTTCATGTTGCTGTTTATGGATTTATTTATTTCATTTATTTTTGGAGAAATATTGATGAATTGATGAATATTTCTGCGGCGCTACAAACACACTGTGCAGGAGACACTCCAAATCCAATCCAGTTTCCATAGAAACCTCAAGGCAAACTCCCAAAAGGTGTTTTAATGATTTATCAAGTGGCAGGCAAGAGTTTGAGCACCCCGGTCAAAAGTTCTTTTACTGCAGAGAGCTAAGCTGAGATGACCTGATTTCCAAAAGGCGTGAAGTTAAAGATGACACATTTCATAGCATCCCCTTTGCGTCCAAATGTTTGCGGACACCCCTTCTTACAAAAGCATTCAGCTGCTTTAAGTTGCACTCATTGCTGACTCAGATGTGCAAATGCACACACACACACACACACACACACACACACACACACACACACACACACACACACACACACATAACTTGTCTAATCCCCATAGAGAAGTATTACCCATAGAATAGGACTGTCTGGAGCAGATAAACCTGAACCTGCTGGCACCATGCTGCCTAATACCAGGTATGGGCTAGAGGGGTATAATCCCCCCAGCATTGAGCTGTGGAGCAATGGAAAAACTGCTCATTGGAATGATGGTTGGTGCCCCATCCAATACTTTTGGGATGAGTTGGGAATGAGGTGGGGTGTTGATCATCCAACACCCTGAGCTCACTAATACTAGTCAATGAATGCAATCAAATCCTCACAGTAATGCCTTCGCTGGACAATAGAGACAGTTACTCCAAGGATAAACTCTTTTTTTCAATGCTTTTGATTTCAGAAGAAAGTATGAATGAGCAGGTGTCCCAATACTTTTGTCCATATGATCTGTAGCAGCTGTAAGTCTAGTTCGTGTTTGGGGGATTTTCGCTGTTTTTAGATCTTTTCGATTCTCGAGCCATCTTTAACCCATTGCTTTTTTGGGGGTCTATCTACAAATGTTTGGAGATGTTTAGGTCATAATTAGGTCTAGCGATACTACAAGCAGTTCTCTTTGGAAGTTTTCTTGGTCTTCCAGACCTCGACCTAAGCTTCACACTTTCTTTTAACTGCTATTTCTTTACACACCTTAAACTGAGGAAACGGAGTCTGGTTTTGCCATCCTCTTATCGCCTTCTGCTGATGGTGGGCATTAAATTGGCACCTGCTTAAAATAAACTGCTGACTGTTGGGACAAGCTTTGAGGAGTCAGAGTGTTTATAAAGCTTTGGAATTTGCATCACCTGGCTTTTCCTAATGATGACTGTGAACAAGACATAGCCCTAACAAGCTCATTAAGGTCTGAGATCTTGGGAAAGCCTACCTGAGAGCTCTTTTGCATGGTCTTCTTACATTTACATTTACATTTAAGGCATTTAGCAGACGCTCTTATCCAGAGACACAAGTGCTTTGCTATTTACTTAAAAATAACCTCAGCTAGTTTGAATAGGCTACAATTCAAAGATACCTCCAAGTTAAGACACTACTAGACACAAGTCAATAGGGTGACCCCTCTGCTATTCACCCAAGTACTCTCAGAAGAGGAGGGTCTTCAGTCTGTGTTTGAAGACAGCGAGAGACTCTGCTCGGACACCCAGGGGAAGCTCGTTCCACCACTTCGGTGCCAGGACAGAAAAAAGCCTGGACGCTTGTCTTCCGTGGATTTTGAGGGATGGCGGGTCGAGCCGAGCCGTACTTTAAGCTCGAAGGGCTCTTGGTGCGGATGGGCTTTTGACCATTGCCATCAAGTACGGAGGGGATGGTCCAGTCTTTGCTTTGTAGGCCAGCGTCAGGGTTTTGAATCTGATGCGGGCAGCTATACTTTTACTTGGTTTCAAAAATAATACACTAAAAATAATAAATGCACACTTAAAATGTTGAAAAAGAATGTTTTATCTTTCACTTGCACATTTTGAAGATGAATTAATATTCGACTCACTTCGCTATTTTTTGAGTTTTTTTTTTAGTTAATTAAAAAAAAAAGTTTCACTTTGAGTATTTGGCCAGGGGTGCCCATATTCCAGCATGCCACTAAAGCTATAACAGCTTTTCTGAAACCAGTCCAACAGGGACAAATTCACATTCCTGCCAGTAATGTCCCAAACATGACCGGATCAGTAGATTCTTTGGCAATGACTTAAAGGACTGAATACAAAACAAAAGGCAAACGCTTGTGGAATTTGAGTTTGAATGATGAGTCTAGAGGGGAAAAAAAAGAAAGACACCAGTACTTTATTATGGAAAAGCGTGACATCAGGAAAAGTCCAGTCTGGCACACACTGTGTTGGAATATTACAAAAAGGGAAGAAAGGAAGTCTACAAATCGATAATTTATACAAATACAACACCGCTTCAAAAAAATAAAACTTTCTTAATTTAGTAAACTCTCGGTGCTCTTATCGAGCACTGCTCTGCAATGACCCCACCTCTTGAAATCCCTGAGGAAAGACAAAAACACATAACACTCATGTCTAATGGTGCTCGATTCGTGTCGTTCTGCTTGGGTGAGGAGACACGCGAACACAAAGGTGAAGGGAGGAGGGCGGACACAGGGTGAGCTACAGCTACGGTCTGGACACGGTCACAGCCATTCAACCTATTAAACCCACCTGGACACTGTGCTTCGTGGGGGAGAGGTGAGCCACAGGCCAGCAGAACTACAGAGAAAGACATTGAGCTCGTCCTGAATGAACTAGAAAGGCGCCAGGATGCACGACTGAATAGTTCAGACCAGGTGTGATGCAAACTTTTCAATAAAATGGCAATCCCAGTTAAACTGACCACAACTGACCACAAATGTAGATTCTGGAATTGCTTTACAGCTCAGATCACTGATTTGAAGAGTAGAGCAGCTCCAGACGATTATTCTGACCCCTTCCGAACAGCTGACCTCAGTTCAGAAGTTCTCACGTTGTGGCCGCTGTAAGCTCTGAAGCAAAGAATGGATAAATTAGTCCCAAGTGAATGGTTGACGTACAACACAGTGCCAGCTGGTTTATTTTTTTCTTTTTTTCCAAGACAACACAAAAGGAAATAAATTAAGGAATTAAAATCAGCTAAGCATCCAACAATAGGCCCTTCATATGTGAGAAAAACAGCATTTCTCCAAAAAAAAAAAAAAAAAATTATAATAATAACAAATAAAACAAAAAAAATTCTAAATATTCTTCATGACTTGACATAATTGGAACAATTGTGAGATAGTGGCAAGGTTGACTACAGTACATAACCGTTAATTACATGTAATATAGCTCACACAACATGTACAAATTCAAAAAACCTGAATCAAAAACCATTAAAGACAAAATATGAACAGATAAGAGGACAAAAAGAAAAAGTGAGAGAATAAGATTCTTTAGGACAGTTAGAATTGAGTGATTTCTGGCTCAACTTGTTTTGCAATGTTGCATGTGAGCAATATGACTAGGTTTTTTTTCATACTAGATGCCCCGCCTTATATATTAGGTTTACTTTGTACATAAAAAAAAAAAATCCATTTGAGTGATACCAAGAAAAAAAAACAACCCTCATAGATAAAGACCTCCGTACAGAACCTATGGCTGTGCATTGTTAGATGAGTGCAACTGGTTGTATATTTGGTTAGGAGACTGTCAAAACAGTGCATTTAAAGTGATATTTTACTAGTCATGACTTTCCTAGCTAAAGTTGTCTAGATCAGATATGCTATCTGCTAGAGAACTGGGAGGAGGACAATCGGACCAATAGGATGGCAGAAGTAGCGGAATAATGAAACAATCATTTGGCATAAGATGGCGAAGATGCTTTCAGTGACTGGCCGTTAGTTCAGTTCTGTCCAATAGATAAAGGTGATGCTAGCATGGTAAAACATGGGGTCCAGATGCTGCCATAGTGGTAGAGTAGGGTTTGATTCACTGGCTGGAGAATTACACCATGCTACAGCAGTAAGAGTCATTGGACAAGACTGCAGAAACATAAATGTAAAGAGTTTAAAGCCTTTAAACTCTTTTCTTTTTGGACATTTCACTGATTTGAACATTGGACAGAATCAGTGGAATATCTGGACTTTTTGAGATACCAAAAAATTCTACAAAATAAGAGCTACAAGTTTTATAACTTCAGATGTGGTTATTCTTCATGTTTGGGAAAATGGGTAGGTGGGCTCTAAGAAGTTCCACAAACGACCAACAAGCAAATATTTCAGAAATGACTAAAAATAAACTAAACAACAATATAAACCAACTAAAAATTATAATGAGTGACAAACATGATGGTCTTAAACAAACCGTAAGTTTCCATGTGTTTTGGAATCCTTGAGGGAAATCACTCTGAACTGCGGTCAAGACTTCATCGTGGTTCATCAAATATCACAATGAAAAAGTGGACTGCAGGCGTACAACCATGTGCTGAAATAGTAAAGTATCACTTTAATTACTTACAAGGCCCAAATACACCGATCTGCCATAACATTAAAACCACTCACAGATGAAGTGAATCTTATTACCACGGTACCGGTCAAGAGTGGAATACACTACTCTCAAAATGGACGAGGAGGAAGAGTGACTTTGACAAAGGCCAGGCGACTGGGTTGGAGCATCTACGAACACCCGCAGAGCGCCCATGCCCATGCTCACTAACCCCTGTCCACCACTAGTGGCACCTGCAATTACCTTAAAAGAGTGTGAACTGGATCTTGGAGCGATGTAAATACGTCGCCTGGTCCCAGGAGACCCGTTTTCTTTTACATCATTTCTTTGTTCACCTGCAAGAAGTGCCAGAACAACAAGTCCGAACCATGGCGGCTCCAACTTCCAGGAGCAAGACTTAAAGGATCTGCTGCTAATGTCTTAGGTCTGGTAAAGTGAGCTGCTTTTGGAAACCCACAGCATATTAGGCAGGTGGTCTTAAAGTTTTGGCTTATCGGTGTACAGCAACTGTGTCAAAATCTAAACTCAGATCACAACTTGACATCTAGGTCAAAAACAAATCCACAAACGTGTTGTGAACATCCCTTCTGTACCAGTTCTATACAATATGTGCAACTGATAATATAATACCCTCCTAATCAACGAGACTTAAAAATGCTTTAGCTCTCAGTTTCAGACCGAAGTCCTTTCAGAAACCGTCTGAGTGTTTCCTGTTTTTTTTTTTGTTGTTGCTTTTTTGCTACAGTACATTTTGCATTTTATGAAAGTAAGGCAAAAACAAATCCTCAGCAAGTCATTCCACAGATTTCCTTCAACCTACCTGCAGCTTATTGGACTATCATGATTTCGGCTTATAATTTTTGGCAAAACGCTTCAAACTCTGATTTCAAATCTGGTTTAAAGCTTAACGCCATCCAAACACTGGCAGCTAAACCAATCCTGGGCCTTAGCAACATTGTAGGTTGAGCATAACATTGACTTCAATGACCAAAATGCCTTCCAAAGAGCTTACCTTCACTTTAAGAACTTCACTTAATGTAGTCTACAATGCAGCCAATCATCACCCCCCTGTTTGCAATCCTTGCAGAGCAAAGCCTTACACCTCTTGAGTCAATCAACTGAAAAAATTAGCTTTAAGATGAATGATCAGTGTGTGAAATATGAGATCTAGATTTGGATTTATATGGACTGCCAATTTCATCAGTGTTGAAACTAATCTCGATGTGACCTCGATCGCACAATGGCATGTTTTTAGAGACGGCAAAGATTTCTTTCTTCACTAGGTGAATAGGTGATTTCCTATATTAAAGAAATCTATAATGCCTCATTAATGCCTAATGAATGTAATCATATGAACAACAACAACAAAAGAATTAAATAATCCAGGCCCAATAAGGCCCAATCCAACGAAGGGCTCTGATTCAGCTTTAGAGAACCTGGTGGTATTCCTCAGGAATTTCATTCCCTCTTAAATTTGTACTTCTTCGGAGCAAATGTCGCCCCACAATTGTCGGACCTCAATTAACAAAGCATTAATTAACTCACTCCTATCCAAGGTATCGAGAAGCTTCAAGTATAGACCAATGGTCCACTTCAGTTGAGAACTTCTAGAGGAGTTCCTGAAGCTCTAAAGTTGCCGTTCTCAAACAAGTTCTCAAATATTCCCAATGTGAATCCACTCTTGTGGTGAGAAGTCCCAAGTAGTATCTACCAAGACATCTAGCTCTTGGTGACCCGCTCTGGCTGGCTACAGACTGCCTCAACAGTGAGGGCATTGTTCACACTGAGCTTCATGTCCAGAAGCTCATTAGTGTCTTGGGAGTCAGGGGGCCATCGTCCTCAGGCCCTGCTTCTCCATGATGTTCCACAGCTTGCGCAGGTTGGACTGGGTGATGGTGTCATCAGGCTTGAGCTGCAGGGCTCGCAGGTAATTGGCTTCAGCCTCCTGAAGTTTTCCATTCAGGTGAAGGATAGCCCCAAGATTCATCAAGGCTGCAGGGTACTGAAGGACAAATAAGAAAAGTGGCTTAGAATCAACAGAGAACCGGTGCTAGTTCTTAGAGAAGGAACCTCTGAGAGCTAGCTTCAAAGTTATGCAGCCATTCTCTTGAGTATTGTTAAACACTCGACCGCTGTTATAAGCATTTTGGTTGCCTAATAGCATCTTGGTACATAAATTTAGCCTGAGACACACTGTGATTCCAGAGTCTATCTATGTAGACAAGCATCATCTGTTTTTCTTGTGTCAAGGTCTGATGAATGATGTCCACCGCGTGAAGATTTCAATAGGAACAATATGCTGAGCACAGTGATTCTTTCAGCAGAAAGGGATTTGAATGGACAGATAAATCAAAATGCGTGTGACACAATCTCTGTGTACTGCTGAGGGCCTTGCAATTCGGCCCTATACGTCCACAGAAAACCGCATTCGCCAGGGTGGCTGAGCCAAAATAAAGGGCTAGCCTGGCACCAGTAAAACTCCATACAGGCCATGATTTCAATACGTTAACAACATTTAATTGCAGACGTGTGATTGTGATTTAATCTTAAACTCCTTTCTGGAACCACTTCATACATCACTTGGCGTCTCAGAGGGGGGAAAAAGGGCTGTATATTCTGCAACACTCTGTACACTCAGACATCAAGGCTTAGTCCAGCGGACAATGTTAGGCCAGCTGCCAGGCCTGTGACATGAAAATACGAAGGGAAGTGGTCATTTTGGTGGTGCATTAAGTAATAAATTACCCCGGTATGTGACCCTACAATAAAAGGTCAAACCTCAAAATGAGATCTGGGGACCAACTAACTGAAGCTGTGGCATTAACTACTGGCCAGCAACATACAGTCAGCCCATATTAGAGGCTGCTGGGATGGTGCAATGGAGACAGTTAAATTTAATAGTTCAGAGCTGCAGTAACGGACCTATCCGTGCTCTGCTCACAAATGCATTCTTTAGCATTGGTACCAGGCTGAACATGCTTATAAAACACTGGGAAAATCAACTGGTTATCGAGGTGGATTGAGCCACACTAGTTTTTTCATTGGTTAGGAGCTGGACTGGTTGCTACAAACCTGGAAGGCCATAAATTTTACCACAATCTGAATGCCCCAAAATTGAAGTTTTGGCTCTAGTAGATCTTTTATTTTTGGTGCTGTGCAAAATGTGATGCCCAATTTAGAATTGTATCAATCTAAGCCAATTACACTTTCAGAAAATGACAATTTCCCATTAGTTTGATATGAATTTTTGGGAATGTTCTCTAAAGTTCTCATTTGGAGGACTGGCTATGAAAGAAAGTGAATGTACAGTGGCAGGGTGTTTTTACCAGCATATGCTTCATACTTTCTCTCCCTGACATACCACCGATAGGCCATAGGCTCGAAAACGTCCAGGCCAATGGATCAGCGAATCAAAAACCCCACCCTGCCTACAGTGAAGCATGGCGGAGGCTCAGGGATGCTAAATGGAATCCAACAAAGTATCTGGAAATCTTTGGAAAAAACATCATGCCTTCTGTGAGGAAGCTGAAGCTTGGGCGCCATTGGACCTGCCAACAGGACAATGATCCCAAACATACCTAGCCCACCAAGTCCCCCAAGGCTTGGTTTCAGAAGAAGTCCTGGAAGATTCTGGAGTTGCAGTCACAGTTGCCTGACTTGAACCCTTTAGAAAATCTTTGGTGGGATTTGAAGAAGGCGTTTGTAGCAGCAAACTCAAGAAAATCAGAGAACTGGAGGCCACTGCCCATGAAGAATGAGCTTCCTCATAAAGTTTCCTCAGGAACGCTGCCAGGAGCTGATGCCTGGCTATGAATCATGTTTGTAGCAGGTTATAACACCACAAGGGTGTTGTATTAGGTACTACAGACGCTTGTCATGAAAGGGTGGAATAATTCAGAGACTCCAGTCGTTATTAAGTGGAATGTAGTGTTGAATTTGGAGGAAGCACTTGTTCTAGTAGTTGAGTTGAGCTACCTTAATTGGTCTTGTTTGATCGGTTTACTGCCAACAGCTGAAAGTTTGTCCATTTCACTAATAAACTTCATTTTTAATGGGGGTTGAATAATTCTGAGAGCAGCTGTAGGTGATATGTCAGTTATACTTTTGGAATTGTGCTAACTTTTTCCTAAACTGTGGCAATTCCTGAGAAATGTTACAAATCCATCCTACAAATAAGACCTGCAATAATTTGAATGACTAAGAATGTGTGCATGTTTTGCACCAGCCCTGGAAACTGTCCTAAAGCCAACTGAAAGTGAGCTGGAGAAGACACCACAGAAGCGCTTGGATCTTTGCGGAGGAAGCACAGACTTTAACAGCGGAACACCATGAAATATCATTAGCGCAATTCTGGTCCATTCATCCACAGACACGCTACTGTCAGAGAGAAAGAGATAGGGGCGTACAACTGTGCAGCAACATGCTGTTACTCCAGAAAGAAGAACC
This sequence comes from Salminus brasiliensis, assembly GCF_030463535.1. Taxonomy (NCBI): domain Eukaryota; kingdom Metazoa; phylum Chordata; class Actinopteri; order Characiformes; family Bryconidae; genus Salminus; species Salminus brasiliensis. Next base: position 6,288,632 of record NC_132890.1, read on the forward strand.
TGATGGATGTGCTCCGATCATTGTTCTGCCACAGCTTCACACTGCTCTACGATCTCCTCCATCCATTTCACCCGACGCCCTACTCCACTCTACTCGTCCTCCAATCTTCCCCCGCCAGGCATGCAGCAACCACAGCAGCTCCAGATGTGGGGAGGATCAGATGACCCCTGCAGAAACAGCTGCTGAGGAGACCAACTCAGCTGGAGAGTGGAGACGGGCAGGTAACCCAAGGCTATGAGATTCGACCGTTTAAATGGTATTCCATCTCCAACCAAAAAGCCATGCCTCCGCTCCTTGTGCAAGGTTCAGATAAAGGGGATGCGAGGGGAGTTTTCTTCTCCCCCTTTTTCTTCAGCCTTTGGAAGTTCTTGTTTGATTATCATCTCAAAACAACGTCATGCGATTGTCGCTGACAACAAATGAGGCACTTCAGAGTGTCAACTCATGAGGGACAAATCTTGGAAAAAGAAGAATCATGTCAGCGAAGGCAACTGATGAAGAACCTTGAACAAATCTGTATATTTCAAACACATCAAACTGGGACTGGGACATTCGGCATCACTCCTTCCATTGCTAGAAAGTTCCTGACTGATGATGAAAAAGCAAGCTCTGCATTCTGCAGACCTGCCATCACTGTCGCCATGGTTGGTCATTCATTAAACTAATAGAGAGTCGTGAAGTCACACAAATCACCTTCAAGTCAACCACCACATGTGCAAATGTGTAATGTCCCATGTGAAAACCGGTAGGGGGTTATGGTTTGGTACTCACATTAGGTCTTAGGCTGGCTGCTTGCTTGTAGTACCTCTCTGCAGCGTCATTCAGGCTGGCTTGTCTGAAAGAGCAAAATCAGTATTTCAACAAACATCACAACCATTTGACAATCATCATCAGTAGTACTGTCTAACGACTATTACAAGATTAGTGTGGGTTGTGATCTACATTATATGTACGAGTACACAAGCACACGAGCAGATGAACATCATGAACCTACTGGCACCATGCTGCCTAATGCCAGGCGTGGGCTATAGGGGTATAAAGCCTCCCAGTATTGAGCTGTGGAGCAGTGGAAGAACTGTGCTCTCTGGAATAATGGCTGGAACTCCATCCAATACTTTTAGGGACAAGTTGGGGAGTTGAGGATAAGGTAGAGTGGTGATCATCATCATCATCCAAAACCCTGACCTCACTAACGCTCTTGGCGATGAACGCAATCAAATACTCACAGCAATGCTCCAAAATCTAGTAGAAAGCCAGTTGAGGCAGTTACTCCAACAACGGCAGAATGTACTATTTCTTAATACCCTTGATTTCAGAAGAAACAATGAATGAGCAGTGTCCCAATACTTTTGTCATATAATATACAACCTACTGGATAAGCTTAAAGCTTGCACCCACAACTGATAAAAAACAGTGCAATAGACCAGCTGTGAAAAAAAATGGTGCAGTGGACCAGCAGTGAATTGGTACGAGAAAAACAGCATTTCTACTTCTCCCAGAAGACCGGCCTCTACAGACGCTACAATAAAAGCACAGATGAGGCAGCACTGTTTTCCATATGCTCACCACGTATAAAAACCTACTCCTCTTGGATCTTCTTTCATCTAGCTTGTGAATACGCTTGCTTTGTCTTGCACGTATTAATTTTCCAATAAATCAGAAAAAGCTTTAAGGCTTACAGATGGATGGGCCTGCTGGCCGGAGCTGTCTCAAACTCAACACAAACAGTTGTTCTGACACTGTATCCGACAGTGAAAAGGACAGAGGCATGGACACTGACCAAGTCATAATTCAGGAAAGAGACAGATGGCCTGTACTTGCATTTTCAGCTGCTTGGCTTTTCGAGATGCAAAGACAAATGAACTCTGATGTTCCTTAAGTGAAGGTTTCACGAAAGAAACCTTTATTGAGATGAATGGTGTTTTGGTGAAGAGCGAGTTCACTCTCAAAATGGTCCTTCTGAGTGAGGCCATACAAGCCAAACCACTTCTGGTTTCGTAGGCTTCCTTCAGACAGCAGGTATAGTGGCCCAAATCTGATTTTCTCACCAAATCCAATGTTTTTTTTAGGCTGTTCACACAATGTTTTTAAATGTTACCTATATCTGAGATCACGCTCCTAAACTGATGTGCATGTGTCAAAGAGAAACGAAGCTTCGGTTCACTTTCGTTAGCATCAATAGGGGCCATCAATGTGTTCTAGCTCGCCTCTAACTCAGCTGGAGAGTGGAGATGAGCAGGTAACCCAAGGCTATGAGATTGGACCGTTTAAATGGTATTCCATCTCCAACCAAAAGGCCCAAATATTCATATGGCCTGGTACCTCACTATCCCACCACTGAAAACCTCCCTCACTGCTGTCTGTCATCCATTTTCCTCTTCTCCTCAGCGAACGTTGAGTTGGACTGACATAAAAGTAAATGTTGCATGAATTTCGATCTCTTTGCTGCGTATCAGATACGTATCAGGTTTCATATCAGTATCAGATTTTACTGCCACATAAATAACACCTGGATTTGGGTCACCGTCACCTGCTGTGTGAACGCAGCCAAAGAGAACCATTTACAGTTTGCAATGGAGATGTGAGTGTGCCGAACTTTTTAAAGGGTCTCAAGAACCTTCAGTAGATCAGTAAAAGTTCTTTAGATCCTTCACACTCGCACGTCTCCATCACAAAGATGGTTCTCTATGGAACCAAATTCTATGGTTCTTCTATGGAATTGCAAAGCGCCCAAACTCCGAAACGTCATTCACACTCCCTAAACAACTTGTGAAAGGCATATTGGGTGAATTATGAGTTATGAGTTCCGTGATATGGACCTGACTCACACATCTGGACCCGATAAGACTCACAGCACAGCACATGATATTTCTGAAGTTTCAGAAAGTACGAGCAGAAAAGTGCCGAGTGGCAACGCTTTGCAGGCGGGGGTGACACACGTCGCCTTCCTGTGCTAACTTTGGACACTGTGTTGTCCTTCGTTCTCCCTCTGGCCAGCAAGGAACAGCGGATATAGGTCACAATGTTTCAGCAGTTTACTTTGTGAACAGTCATGTGTACCTGAAGTAGGCTGCAGTGTCCCCAAACTGAAAACAATGAGACCCTGTGGAGATGGCCAGCTGTTTTCAAAACCATATAATCTAGAACACCAACCGGCCTACGGTCTCATGTCTCCATCATTACAGAGCTGTCAACTAAACAAACGACTGAAATGGGTTTCAGGGACTTGGGCTCATAAATCTGAACTGTCCTGACCTTTCTGATCTGACGGAGAAGGATAAAGGTTCTAGCTGAAATTTTCTGTCAGTTCCAAAAGCTAAACAAACCTGAAATCTTCTGCGATGGCTGATGTGGGCTTAGCCTTTAACTATAACCATGTGCGTAATCCACAAAGCTCTTTTACGATTCCTGCAGCCTACATGATGAGTCTAATTCCATGTAATTTTCACATTTACATGCACACAATAAAATGTGGCTTTGGTCCTTTGCCACACCATTGTTTGTGGGGACCCTGAGACCCCTGTTTTACCAGCAGTGGGAAAGTGGTCTCTCTTGAAAGTGGGAACCATGTGAGTAAATATTTCGGAGAGACTAGGTTTATTCTCAAAACCACATAATTGGGCTAAACATTACACTGAGAGCGATTAGAGGCAGGAGGACAGGAAAATGAAGACAGTGTGTGTGTACATATGCAGACCTCCATGATTTGGGATTAGCATGTGTAGATAAGTGGACCTCCGTGAATTGGGACCGTCATTTTCACTCTCGGTCATAGCCGAGGGGGGAGGTCACAGGGTTGGCTGCCTGACTAGCCCTAGTGGTAAAGAGAATACATCCAGTCTGGTGCCAAAACACATGTTATTCCATGGACATCCATGATATTTTTTCCCCTTAAATTATGTTTGTATTTTACAAATTCCTTTTTCCAGTAACCATCTGTTTTGGAGGCACTTAAAACATCAAAAATGTAGTTTACTTTTCCCCTCCCCTTTTGGTTTTTACATCATTGCTCCTGCTCAAGCTTGGAGAAACACAGCTTGGCTGTTGTCATGAGCACAGATTTGAAGATGATGCTATCAGACAGACAATCAACATTGCTAGTCTTCATCACTACTCTGTATTTCTAACTCGGTCAATAACATGATATTTAGGACCTGGCCCTACTTTCAGTGCACTGATTTATTCTAATTAAGCGAAAATTTCATTATTCTGTTAAATTAATGTCTGTAAAATGCAGAATAAAGAACCACAAGAAAAAAAAAAAAAAAAAAAAAATTGAACAATTTTTTGTTGTTAAGAATTGCATTTAAAAACTTTGTACCTCATTCACCGACCATTCTTAAGAAAAAAATTCTATTTAAAGCTGTTCAACTTTTTAGGAAGTTATTAGTGAATGAGGTCCAAATTATCTTCAGTTCAACAGATGTTTTTATTTTTTTGTGTCAGGAAGGCTTTCATGAATCTGGCCCCTGGTATACAAACTTCCTTCTATACAAAAATCCTCCTATAAAGATGCAAGATTTTGTCAGAAACGGTCACAATATGTGAAGAAACCCTGATTTATGGTGAAAGCAGGGATGGTGGTGTCCAAAATGTGTACCGTAATGAATGGGTGTTACGTGTTAAGAGTTATGATGAAACTTAATTCTGAGAGATGGACCACACCCCATACAACTCCTCCTCCTTAGCCTATACATACCTTCATGTCTCACTTTACCCACCTGTCAATCATCATCAAACCCACCACCACCTCGTCTCATCCCTCGCATCCCTTCTTCTTTTTGCTCAGGGGCCCTGTACTAGCTCCAGTGTGTCAACTTGCACTCGCCATAGTCAGACGCCAATCAGTTGGAACTGAGCTTAGCATAAGTTCAAACGTAAGGTTTAAGGCAGGAACTTATAGGGGATTTTGTAAAATTTGACGTTCATCAAACTTCGTACATAGGCTACTGCATATTCTATGTTGACTGTATGCACCAACCTATCCACAACCTGTATACTGTGGTGGTTTTTGAAGTATACATCACTACCCATAGACCCCTAATGCTAATTCTAATGACTTTCTCCAGGGCCTATACTATACTATAGTATAACATAAACTGGATAACAGATATAGGTACACCTCAATGATCATAGCCTATATATATCCTTCTGCCTCTATCAGACAATTTACATGACTGTGGTAGAATTACTCTAGTATACTCTGGGTATAATGGCTGCGCAAAAACACACCTTCACAACACTGATGCTTCCAAGGCTACGATGTGCAAATGAGACTTCAGCAGATGCCCTGAGTTTACTGAATGTATGCCCTGCGCGTCCTCAAAGGGTTCATCATTATTTTCTCTGGGGATCTGGATAACCAAGGCATTTAAATGAAGCAGCAAATGCAAAAATTGTGGTCAAAGGATCAGAGGCAGATAATTAACCATGTTACAGCGAGGGCTCTCCAATGCCCTAACATTGTACTGCGAAGTGTATGTAGAAGTACTCGCGATCTAGAACTGAGTCCATCCTGTGCAAGCCTAGTAACTGCACCACAGGGCCTCCCTGCAAAAATCTATAAATCTAAGATTAAGCTCAACATGATGTACAGCATTCACGCATTACATACATTTACAGACTGCCTGATGTTCTTCCATATGAGAAGTAAGCACCCCAAGAACATTCTAGGATAACGCCTACTCTGTGTTTGAATGGCAGCATCGGGGAGAAAAACAACAACCCTGTGTGAGGAGTCTTTCCCTTAGCGTGCCAGCAACGCAGCCCGGCCGAGGTCTCAAATATCCAGCGCTCGTTTGAAGAGGGCGAAGGAAATGGATAGTGAGGAAGCAAAGTTGTCAGAAAAGGAGGGCCCCTGAGAGCAATAAGAAAAAGCTGCACATTTGAAGCCCCCCTCCACAGTTCCCAACCCCTCACTTCTCTCAGACTCCCCCCGCCCCCTCCCAGCTGAGATCCTTCCATGCGGCCTTCCAAAACAAACATCTAAAGAACATGAGCTCCAAATGAGCACGACCACATGCCAGCACGCCAGCAGGAGTCAGAGCCGGAGACTGCAATTAACAACGCAGGGTCCAAACCCGCGTACAGTACAGCATTAGCTGAGAACCTACCACAGTACTTTATAGGGTGTGAATAAGTCGTGAGAAATGGATTTGCAGAGGAACGGAGTGACCGAAGGAGTCATGTTTCATGACGTGGCTGTCAGTATTTTCATAGATGCTTCTTGCTCATAGCAGCACTCCAATCCTCTTCTTCACTTTTTAAATTTTTTTTATTTAATTTTTTTTAATAATAGCGTGTGCCATTAACATAATGCATACATAATATCTATCCATCAATCTATCTATCTATCTATAAAGGTTCAAAATGACCTGAGGTCACCATATTCACAGAAGTTTCTTTAGGCACTTTTTCTTGAAGATAAATCAAAAATCTTCATAATAATTTTCTCAGATTTGTTTTTTTCAGACTAAGACATGTTTTAATAAATATTTTTAAATATTTTCTTAAACTTACAAAATCCTCACACTTGCCATAGACTGAAAGAATTCAGAGGGTCAGCCTCTAATCTGATAAACGTATTTAGAATAGCTGAAGTACTAGAATTAATAAAAAAAAATAAAAATAAATAAATAAATAAATAAAATAAAATATTTATATATATATTTATGTGAATGAAATCTAATTCATAATGATTTGATTTTTTTCTAATTAAGCGAGATTTCCATTATTCTGTCAAATGAATGTCTGTAAAATGCAGAATAAAGGCTACTTTACAAATGGCTACATAAGAAAACCACAAAAAAAACTTAAATTTTTTTGTTTTTAAGAATTGCTTTTAAAAACTTTGGACCTTATTCACCAACCATTCTTAAGAAAAAAATCTGCTTAAAGTTAAACTTTTTGGGAAGTTATTAGTGAATGAGGTCCAGATTATCTTACAATTCTTTAGAGGTTTTTTTTTGTGTGTCAGGAAAGCTTTCATGAATCTGGCCCCTGGTATACAAACGTGACAGTTTATATATGCTGTAAAGTTAGTATCTGTTTTCCTCCACCTATAAAGATGCAAGATTTTGTCAGAAACAGTCACAATATGTGAAGAAAGAAACTCTGATTTATGGAGTGTAGAATAGTTTGAAACAGGGCCTTACAGATACAACCTGAGACAGAGCAAAACTATTAACTCTTGAAGTCACTTCTAATGCACTGATCTGACCTGCTAAATAAGAGCACAATAAAATCAGGGTAAAAACAGTCCAAAACTCCATTAAATCATACTGGTAAACTGGTAAAACTGATATGTCTGGTTATCGGTTAAGCTTCTGAGAATGGGCATCAATACCACCAACCGACTTCCTCTCCTCTCATGCCCGAGCATGCAGATACAACAGCTTTCTCTTGGTGTTTGTGCAGCAGTGTAGAAATTATCCCTGTAGGAGCAGCAGAGCAGCAGGGTTCCAGGTTCTGATAGAGCGCTAATGAGTATCTGAGAGATCTGCGAGTGTGTGTGTGTGTGTGTGTGTGTGTGTGTGATCCTGTGAGGTAGGTTCTCGAAGGAGAATAGAAAAAACACAGGATGCTGGGTCTGACCCACGAAGCTGTTCTCTGATGCTCACTGTCAACATCATGTTATTCCTTTGCCTTAGTCCTTGAGAATTCTGGGTTAGGGTTTCTGAATCCCACATGTTCCCACAGAGCCGAGAGCCAGCCTGAGCCGAGGGTCTTACCGGAGCATGTGAGCCGCGCTGAAGACAACATCAAACTCTTCACTGTCCAGCCGTGCGGCCTTCTCCGCCATCTCAGCAGCCTCCAACAGCCTGGATTCTTCCAGCAAAAACTGACCTGTGAGGGAGAGGAGAAAGGGAAAGAGAGAGAGAGATGCTGACAGTGATTCATTTGTGTGCAATTCAAAAATGCTTAGGACTGTAGCGTGTGGTCATACTGCTACTGTAAACGTGTGTTTAGCTGACCGAGAGCAGAGCTGTCTCCTGAATGTGAAACAAAGCCGTCGTCAAGACCTGCTATATATAGAGGCAGAGCTCCGTTCTCTTTCATTCCCTCAAAAGGACGAATGTAAAACATTTCCTTTGGCTCAAAGGGACGGGTAGTCTGGTCAGGTCTGGCCTGGCCGCTCCCTCGCGATTGCACGTAACATAAGACATAACACTTTTCTGGCCATCTGACAGCTGATTTGTCTGATTAAGATTTCCCGATAGGACGGGCTCTTTAATGTGTGCTGGTTTAGTGCTGTTGAGCTGTGGGGAGTTAAGTGACTGGGCTCTGGAGAGACCACAGCAGCACTACTGGTGGGCGGAATAGGGGTAGCTGATCTGGGAAGCGCCCCTCATGCCGAGAGGCCAGGTTTGCACTGGAATAAATACCCTGTTGCTTTTGGTAAGCACCACACTCCCACACTGTCTCGCCAAACCAGGCATATTTTCCCAAATAGCTCAAGATGAAACATGAACCTCTAAGAGCGCTCTTAAGCAAACGCAACTAGTCTAGGACCCTCACTGGCTGTGTTTTTAGGACACCTCAAGGACAAACATGGCCAATCACTCAGAAATTCTCTTCAGCTTTGTTTGGAAGTATGGCAGAACATCTCACAGTCCAATTTCCAGAAAACGAGTCCGGCCGAATTAATGACCAAGCTGGAATGCCCTTATTCAGCATGTCATTCAAGCAAAGCATATCAGTGTGTGTTCTCCCACCACAGGCAGAGCACCAGTAGAGGCAGAAACGGGAGACGAGATCTCTAGTGTGGTGGACGCATTCTCGGAGAACAATGCAAGGAAGCGCGTGATCATCTTCGTTTATTGGCCTTTTGTTCACTCCAAGTGATCCCTGATCGGACACGTACAGAGCTGTACAACGCAGATGCTTTGGCAGCCAGGAGAGTGGGAAAGCATGTCAGCGGGGTTAGCCAACAGTGCTGTGATAATAGTCTGGTCTGTACCCAGAAAATGCTCCGTCTGGAGCCTGACCAAGCTATGGAAAACGTGGGATTTGAAAGGAATCTGTGGAAAATGATGCACAGGTGTTGGCAAGAAAAACACACAAGGAGCCTAGTGTTAACAGCTTGTGCTAGATGTTAATGTAGTACATTCAAAGGACAAATCTATCTATCTATCTATCTATCTACAGTGAGTCCAAGAAGTATTTGATCCCTTGCTGATTTTCTTTGTTTGCCCACTAATAAAGACACTATCCTTCTGCACTTTTAATGGTAGATATATTCTAACATGGAGAGACAGAATATCAAGACAAAAATCCAGAATATAATTTTAAAGAATATATTTTAATTAATTTGTATTTCAATGAGGAAAATAAGTATTTGATCCCTCTTGCCAAACACACTCAATACTTAGTGGCAAAGCCTTTGTTTGCAAGCACAGCGGTGAGACGTTTGTTGTAGTTAACCACAAGTTTAGCACACACACCAGGGGGAATTTTGGCCCACTCTTCTTTGCAGATCCTCTCTAAATCATGAAGGTTGGTGGGCTGTCGCTTGGCAACTCTGACCTTCAGCTCCCTCCATAGATTTTCGATCGGATTGAGGTCTGGCGACTGGCTGGGCCACTCCATGACCTTAATGTGATTTTTCTTGAGCCAATCCTTTGTTGCCTTTGCTGTATGTTTAGGGTCGTTATCATGTTGGAAGACCCAACCACGGCCCATTTTCAGATCCCTGGCAGAGGGGAGGAGGTTGTCCCTCAGGATTGTGCGGTACATGGCTCCATCCATCTTCCCAGTGATGCGGTGAAGTAGCCCTGTACCCTTGGCAGAGAAACACCCCCAAAACATTATGCTTCCACCTCCATGCTTGACGGTGGGCACAGTGTTCTTGGGGTCATAGGCAGCATTTTTCTTCCTCCACACATGGCGGGTGGAGTTGAGGCCAAAAAGTTCAATTTTGGTCTCGTCTGACCACAAAACCTTCTCCCAATAACTTGGTTCATCTTTCAAATGATCATTGGCATACTTGAGGCGCGCCTCCACATGTGCTCTCTTCAGCAGGGGTACCTTTCGGGCACTGCAGGATGTGAATCCATTGTTGCGCAAAGTGTTGCCAATTGTTTCCTTGCAAACTGTGGTCCCAGCTGCCTTCAGGTCATTTGCTAACTCCTGCCGAGTGGTTGCAGGACGATTTCTGACTGTTCTCAGCATCATTGCCACCCCACGAGGCGAAATCTTCTTTGGAGCACCGGGCCGAGGTCTGTTGATTGTCATGTTATACTCTTTAAACTTTCTGATAATTGCACCAATAGTTGTTACTTTCACATCCAACACCTTACTAATCTTTTTGTAGCCCATTCCAGCTTTGTGAAGGTCAACAATTCTGACTCTGAGGTCCTGTGACAGCTCTTTGGTTTTACCCATGTTGGAGACTTGAAATCTGTGTGATCTGTCTGATTCTGTGGACAGGTGTTTTTCACACAAGTGATTAGTGAGAACAGGTGGCTTCAGGTCAGGTAACAAGTTGATTGGGAGTGTCTAACTGGTCTGTAAAAGCCAGAACTGCTAATGAATACTAAGGGATCAAATACTTATTTCACTCCATGAAATACAAATCAATTAATATATATTCCTTAGATTTATTTTCTGGATTTTCTTTTTAATATTCTGTCTCTCCATGTAAGAATACATCTACCATTAAAAGTATAGAATGATCATGTCTTTATTAGTGGGCCAACGAAGAAAATCAGCAAGGGATCAAATACTTCTTGGACTCACTGTATATATATATATATATTCAATATAAAAATGACTCCAAATCATAAGTTAACACACACACAATGCAACATACCAATAATAAGTTCTATTTTAAATGTAATTTACCTGATGATTAACATTTCATGAAATAATTAAGATGTAAACAAAGTCATTCAGAGTGGTTTGGTGTAAAATGCACCGTTCTAGAGATTTATTCCCAGAGGTAGTAAACAGAACCAGACATTTGAAGACATTTGAAGAACCAGACAGCTATTATCTAAAAATGGTTCCAAACATGCTGCTAGATGCCTCAGACATTGTTCTATGATAGTTTTGAGAGAAGGTTTTGGTCCGAAATGCATTTTGTAAAATACACTTCTGATGAAAGGCATGCATGATGGGCACTGTAAGAATTGAACACTATTTTACCATTTTCAATACTACATAATAATAAAGCTCAGAAGACAGATACACTGATCATCTTGGACTGTAAATAAAATAGATATGTAAATCGTAGACTTCACAACCCCTGGTTCCCAACACTACCCCAGTAAAATCCCAGTCTGTAAACTCCCCCTTTAACTTACTTGGAAATTCTATAAAATAAACATTGCAAGATCCATCAGATACATTAGTGTCTTATTTAAGTTATAAAAAAAATAAAAAACATTTAATTCACAATGTAATATCAACACTTTTACCATAGTCCAGCTGCATCCCAAACGATCCCATCTGAATTGTGGTTTGAACAAAAACTCATTGTGAGGCAGATTAAATGTTTAGGCTTCTTGTAAGTCAGTGGTGTTCCATCATTTAACCCCAGCTTAGTTTCATAATGTAGAGCTCCGACTGAGCCAAAGATTTCCAATGGCCACTGGGCATCATTTGCTTGACTCATGTTCATGCTCCACACATGAGCACACAGCTCTCATTATTTCTGTCTCTGTCTCTTTTCATGCATGGAATGCTTGGTTTTGCTGGCAAAACTCATGTAGTTTGTAGAGAGGGCGAAACAAGGACTTACTCAATTAGCTGAATGTTAACTTCAGATAAAGAGCTAAAGACAAACAATTACTACTAATGTTGATCTCTAGAGAGCAGCAGGACAGTATTTCAGCTCTTCTATTAAGAAAATGAACATTAGAAAGACCCGTGTAACAATGCCATTGCTGCTGGCGGCAACACAACCCCAAAACATGGCCGACCCACCCCCATGCTTCACAGCTGGCAGGGTGTTCTTTTCATGAAATGCAGTCCAATTGTTTCTCCAAGGCTACCTTTACTGACTGCGACCAATTCTATCACTGCACAGCACTGCTTTACAAATCTCCTCATACATTTATGTATGTATGTAAGATTATATTGATAGATGGAGGAACTGCTGTGCACATGACAATAAACTCTTGAATCTTGAATCTTCTCAGGATGTTCTGTAGCAAACTCTCCTGAAGTCCAAAAGATGTGTGCAGACAACACTGCACTATGAAATGGTGCACCACCCTCTTGTGGTAAAGTTTCATGCAGGTTCCTTTTGGCAATGGTCAAAAGCCGATCTACACCAAGAGCCCTTCGAGCTTCAAGTACGGCTCGGCTCGACCCACCATCCCTCAAAATCCACGGAAGACAAGCGTCCAGGCTTTTTTCTGTCCTGCACCGAAGTGGTGGAACGAGCTTCCCCTGGGTGTCCGAGCAGAGTCTTTCGCTGTCTTCAAACACAGACTGAAGACCCTCCTCTTCTGAGAGTACTATGGTCACCTTACTGACTTTTAGTAGTGTTTAGTAATGTCTAAGCTTAGAGGTATCTTTGAATTTTTTGTCTATTCTAACTAGCTGAGGTGTTTCTTGAGTAAGCAGCAAAGCACTTTTGTAAGTCGCTCTGGATAAGAGCATCTGCTAAATGCCTTAAATGTAAATGTAATGTAATGTTCTTGGTAGGGGGGAGGTTGCTTTGCCTGTCTTACCAGCATACAGACAGTTCTGTCTGGTCCAGTCTAATCTATCTTTAAGACCTCATCTTTTCCTCCACAGTTCCCCTGAACTGCCACTGCTTAAAAAACAGCCAGATCTGTAGAAACTGCAAGCTGAAAAAGGCTTGGCTTCTTCTCAAAGACTTCCCCTAGCTTGTAGGCTTCGATCACTTTTGTTTTTAGAGCTGCAGACAGTTGCTAAGGGGAGCCCATGCTTGGTAAGTGTTAGTACAAGGTTTGAAGAGTCAAACTTTTGAAGAGCCTAAAGACTAGATTCAGCTGTCGGTTCCTAATTATGAAGAAAAACAGTGGGGATTTCAACGGGTTTGGGAAAAAAAAGTTCAATGATGAAGAGATCAGTCTGGGAAGTCATATCCAGCAGTTTTTGCATAACCCTGATTTGAGGCTAAAACTGCTGAAAAAGCTTACAATATAAGACCCACTGTTGCTTACCGTAATGCATGTAGCAGTTTCCTTTAGCGGGATCGAGCTGAATGGCCTTCAGAAAGTACTTCTCGGCTTCTGCTTTCTGACCCTGAAAAAGTGAATGAATATTTAACAGCAGATAAATATTTCAAATAAAAACTGGGAATTTGAAGGAGATTGCTGTTTCAGTGTTGCTGAGCATTTCACCGCTGCCCAAATGTGTGATCATAATTGTGCAGACTTTAAAAGAAGCGTGAATATAAAGGTAAACAGGATTTTATTAAAAAATAAAAAGTTCACAGGTAAATGCTGCGGCCCTGTGCCTACACATCTGCTGAGGAATTCTATCATCCAGCCATTTCTTCTTTTCACAGACTTCAAAATAACCCATATCTCAGTGAGCTCTGTTGGCTCGTACAGCATGCCTACACTTTACATGAAAACCCACCATACAGATCTGAGAGCTTTGTTATGAATGGAAGTATGAAATGGAATATTTGACGTGAAGCGAGTAAATGCTTAATGCCCCTTTCAGTGTGAGAGATACTGGTTCCGGTCGCACAGGCATCATCATTACACACTTTCACGCTTTGGTTGATAAATAGAGCAAAGGGTTCAGCTGCAGACCGGCTGCCAGAGTGTGATATATTCTTATTTATAGCATTTATGCACTGTTTACATCCTCGAATCCAGCGAAGTGCAACACTAAATCAGTCTAACGCATTTCCATTATGTCTGAGCGGCACTGTTTATTGTTAGACATGGATGCTTGCCTTCTTACACCATGGCTAGAATGAGGTGGACCAGTGCAAATGAATGTAGCGCACACTGTGAGCTCTGCTTTACATTAAAGCATCACATTTTTCTGTTTTCATAACCTTGGATTAGTTCTGGCCTATGTATCGTCTATACTAGCACACTGGTACTGGTGTCACTCAATGAAATGAATTTTTTATGGTTTAGCAATGTTAAAAAGATAATAAGCATTACATCCAATATACACGATACTGACAAAAGTATGGGGACACCTACTAGCGCTTTTATGACATCCCATTCTAAATCCATAGGAATGGAGTGGTGTTCCCCTTTGCAGCTCTAACAGCAGGTTTGGAGCCCTACAATCTGACTGAACTTTTCTGCACTATGCTCTGAGCTCAGCACTCAGCCCTGACCCCGCTCTGTAACTTTACGAGGTCTGACACTTGGTGGCTGAGCTGCTCTCTGTGGTTCCCGAACACTGTTCAATAATACCACTCAATGATTAAAAGTGGTGTCCTTAAACTTTTGTCCATATAGTGTATGGCAACGCCACCCAGCACTACTTTAAATAAAGGGTGTAAAAAAATATATAACCCCAAAAAACTGAGGGTTTAATGTCACTCAAATTCAATGTCTTTACGCCATGTGCTCATATTCATGTTATCACTTCAAAGCTCTAAAAGCAATATCCTGCCCCCCCCCTCACCATCTCCCCAATGCACACCCCCCTCATGGTCACCAGTGACCCCCTAATCTAAGCGTGACATCAGACAGCTAACAGGCACACTGCTGTTCTGGCCTCTCCGAGGTGTTTATGAATGGACTCTGAGTCTGATTAGCTGCGGAAATGACAGAATTCAATAACGCGCTCGAGAAGCTCTCTCACACCCCTGGGGTTCGGCTCACTGACCCCTGGGGGGTGTGCGTGGAGGTCACGGGGGGTCAGCTCAGCAAGAAAAGAGCCGATTTTCATCCCGTCACCCCACGCCGCCCTCTGACCGCCCACATCTCCCCCACCACTGGTCACAAAGACACTGACAGGGCAAGCGCTTCCTCATCACTCAGTATGGGGGGAAGGGGGGGTGCCGGCTTTTGGCCTGTCTAGTTTGAATAGTGGCTGATCGTTTCTGACAGGTAATATCAGTGGTGCACAGAAGACCTGAAACTCTGTTGTTTTAGCCGCCTTGACATTTCATATACAGAGAAATTAAGAAAAACAAGGCCAGTCTCTACAGCACTTTATGGATAATTATTTTACATGGAAAAAACAACGGTTCTAAGCTCAGACTGACCGTACTCTTACCAAAAAGGGTCCTGAGCTAAAACAAAAAATGGTATAGAAGCTTCAATTGATGTGGATGTTCTTTAAACCTTTAAAATTCTTAAAAATCCTTCTATTCTATTCTATCCTTCTAAAAAAAACATCTATTGGAAAGTTCTTAAGAAAAACAAATTTTGGACAAAAGTATTGGGACACCTGCTCCTCATTCATTGCTTCTTTCAAAATCAAGTGTATAAGAAAAAGAGTGTATCCTGCTTTTGTTGGCGTAACTATTTTTAATATCCAGGGACGCATTGCTGTGAGGATCTGATTGCATTCACCTCACCTCCTTCCCAATTCCTCCAACTCATCCCAAAAGTACCAGCACCAGCCATCACTCCAGAGTACACAGTTCCACTGCTGCTCAGCTCAATGCTAGCAGGGGTCTTTATACCCCTCTAGCCCACGTCTGGCATTAGGCACAGTGCCAAAAACTTCATGTTAATCTGCTCTAGAGTCTCCTATTCTACTGCCATTATACTGGGTGCAACCTAACGGAGCTAAATGCATTCATTAGAAGGGGTGTCCACAAACATTTGGACATTAAGAGTGTGATTACCCGGTAGAATCACTCCAAATATCAATGTTTGGCACATTTATTGTTAACAGCCCATAAAACCTCATAATGCCAAATCCACAAATGCTACACACTTGAGCGCCCCCAAAAGTTCCCCAAACAACATGAAACTTTTCTCAAGCTCTTCTGGAGGCGTTGCTTTCAAGGTCAGTGAACAGAGTGTCAGATTGTTTCTCCGGTCTCCTCTTCCCGGCTCTGAGGTGGCTTTGTTTACACCCACAGGACGGGGTTGCCCCCTCGCCACTCTATTTCTGCATCAAACAGCCAACAGCAAATGGATGAAGCTGCTAGCTTTGAACCCCCAGCTTTCTTCCAGATCAATACCGAGCTTTGAAGCAGAGACAACGACTCCTCGCTCCACTGGGCTCGCCTCAGTCTGGTGCCATCTGAAAACGGTAATTTGTCAAGGGGATTGCTGAATCAGTCAGCAAGAGAAGATAAAGCAGAGGAAATACATGCACATCATGCACGGTCAGATTCCGTGCTACTGTTGTGACCTTGCATTTCTATTGTTTAACAGACGTTTTTTTAAATACGAAATTACTTGCAGTATGAGGAAGGCCTACTTGTTCCCCGGGAATCAAACTCATGGCCTTGACGTTGCTAGATCCATAGTCTACCAGCTGAGCTTTAGGAAACTGGGTTCAATTGGGTTGAAAAGAAAATATATGCAGTGGTTTATATTTGACATGAAAACTGGACCAGTGTAAAATGCAGACTGTCAATTACTGCACTTTCCTCATAGCTGAGCTGCTGCTGCTGCCCAGTTCAGAACAAAAACCCAATTCACTTTTCATTCTGGTAGATGATAAATGAAGGTGACCATGATGTTCTTTCAGTTATGGAAGGGGACAGCAGGATGGAGGTAGAGGCCACATGCTTAGAAATGAGAGGAAACTGGGAGGGGGGAGCTAAAATAGTCCAGAGCAAGAACTTCCAGAATGAAAGATTTAGAGCCTCACCCCCAACGAGCACGTCTCTCATCATAACTGTCAACCCAGCTTCTCTGAGGGCTGTCAGACCTTCAGGCACAGCTGGCATACATGCCACTTTCTTTTTTTTAAGCAACTTTAGAAAACGTGAAGTGACTCTTTCTGTCCTTAAGAAACCCCAGTCTGCACCATCTGCAGAGTTTACTCAGGCAGTACCAAAGTTACCAAAGACTATCAGGGAGATACCGTCACGCTCTTACCGTCATGGCCAGCAGCTTGCCGTAGGTAAGGTGTGCTGGTATATGGTCTGGTTTGGCTCGGAGTGACTCCCTGTACCAGTGCGCAGCTTCCGACAGCTTGTTCAGCCTCATGTAGGCCTCTCCTGTGAGGGGCAGAGACAGGGGTCAGGTCAACAGGTCAAAGGTTATGGAAGCACACATACACCCCCCCACCCCACCACCACCTTTGTTTTACTGAGAGATCCTATGACGGGGGGAGGTAGTCATGCAAAAGTGACCCGCAACAAGTCAGGATGGCGGCGAAATGTGATCCTGTGGCATTCCGTCCACTTAAGATCTGAACCCAGGCTAGTCAGCACACTGATTTAGCAGTGCATGGCTTTAAAAGTGAAGCCCTGTCTGGGTCCTCAAACGCATGATTCTGGTCTAGTTACTTCCTTAATGTACACTCACTGAGCACTTTATTAGGAACCCTATACTAATATTGGGTAAGGCCATCTGTTGCTCTCAAAACAGCCATGGAAAGGATTCCACAAGATGTTAAAAGCAAAACCTCTTGGTTCTTGATTCATTGCATTCTGATCACCAAAACTGTACAGAGTGATTATCTGAGCTACTGTAGCCTTTCTGTCTGGCCATTATACACTGATCTCACTCCCTGAATGTGCTTTTCTTTATTACACCATTCCGAAGAACCCTGGAGACTGTTGTGCTCAAAATCCCAGGAGATCAGCAGTTCTAGAAATACTCAAACCAGCAGCAGTTACCCCCAACGCTCAACACCACAGATCACATTTCTGGCCATTCTGATGGTTGATGGGAACATTACCTAAAGCTGCTGACTTGTATCTGCATGGTGTTGTGCATTGCAATGCTGCCACACGATTGGCTGAAGTTAACTGACAAGCATTTTAAGGTAATTGACAAGTATTTGAATAGCTGTACACCAAGGCACTACACTGAACAACGGCCACTAATGGCAAACAGCATGGAACTATATCAGGGTTTTTAGGTAGTCATTTATTAATAAATAAATAAATATATAATAACCAGATGATATCCTTCACACAAAGCAGAATACAATCCATTTATGTGACAAAATGAAAAGGAGACAGATGAAGAGAGAGAGAGAGAGAGAGAGAGAGAGAGAGAGAGAGAGAGAGGGAGGAATGAAAAGAACAGGAATTAAGCTGAAGGGTGATTTCCACTGCAGGTTGTTTTACACTGACCCCGGTGTAACTGTCCCCTATGGGGCCGGAATAGAAGCAGGCCTGGCCCAGGGCTAACCCTGCTCTTAGAAAACCAGGCTTAAAGGCTTCTCTTTATGACATGACAGAAAACACACTCTGATCCTTTAGATATCATCTGACACCGGCCTCAAAGCCGGCCCAGCACCTGCAATAATAATAATACACTCCTCTTACTTTCTGGATCATTACAGGGAACTGAGAATGGCACGGCTACTAAACCAGGACAGCGTGGCCAAAACAATGTTTTTAATGTAATTATTGCCGTAATAATAAAAAGATAGCACGTGTGACTAGGCTAAGATTTCTCTTAACTTCGTACCCTGGATCACAAGCCAATACGCGTCCCGTGTCCCGTTCAGCAGTACATGAACATGTAATTCAGACAAAAGTTAAACTAACTGAGGGATTATTGCCAATTACTGCAAAGATAAGAAACAGGAGATGCTGCAGATGGCCTGGGGATTACGTCTCTACACGCTTGCTTTTGACGTAATAAGACATTTAATTCAATTAAAATGAATTCATTTGCTGTGCATTACCCACAGGTTAAGATTGTATGTGCATGAATCACAGGACATTAGCCGCTGCATCTGATAATGGTTAAGCACATCATTTTCTGAAATAACGATGGATTTTTAATGATTTAATGGTTGCTCATTCATCATATTCAAATAGTCATTTTTTCAGAACACTTATTGGGACTGAAGATTGGCTGCTCAGGGTCTTGCCATCTAATATATGGAGAAATCTACAGGAATTAATGTGTTGCAAGAATGAAAAGTGCAGTCAACCGCTCACAAATACAAAACATCGCTGTCACACAAAAACCTTGTATCTCTATTTCCGTCTAGTTTTCGCTTAACGATATAATGTGGCAGCTGTTCTTTACTTTTTTTAATTGAGGCTATTTTATCTGAGGCTATTTAGGGAAGGTCTGATTAAATGATTACACCAATAAGAGTCCTTGGGCAAGACACTACATTGGCCCACTGCTGTAATACCAGTAACCTTGTAAGTCGCTCTGGATAAGAGCGTCTGCTAAATGCCATAAATGTAAATGGATGGGTGCTAGCCATAGGTTGCAAGATTCACATTATATTGTAAAGTGAAAACTGGATGGAAATTGAGATACAAGGTTTTTGTGTGACAGTGACGCATGTTCATCTGCTCCAGAGAGTCCTATCCCATTGGCAGTACTTCTGTACAGGGACTAGACAAGCTGGGTATGTACATTTGCACACCTGTGTCAGCAATGGGCGCAACTTAAAGCAGCTGAATGTATTCATTAGAAGGGGTGTCCACAAACATTTGGACACAGCATGTAGTGTAAATAAATATTTAATTTAAATATGGCAGTTGTTCGTTACCATTGCCAAAACTCATACAGAATGGACCAATCAAAATGCTCCAAAATAAATCAAATCTTTTAAAATGGACACGTTCCATTACCAGTTAAGAAAGTGTCCTAGATTTGCGGTATTAGCATTTTTAATATTTCAGAATATTGCACAGTCTAGCCGTTCATTTTTCGCACTGCCGCCGATCCCCGGCTTTAATGTACCAGCCTGCAGACGCCAGTGACGGCCAACACAGCTCTCTTGTGGCCTCGGCTGCTGATGGCTAGCTGCATGACCAGGATCCGAACCAGCGATCCTCTGATAATAGTGACCACGTCTTAGTCCACTGGACCACCCGCGGGCCGTGCTATCATTACATTACTCAAAAAGTGACCGAACCTAAAAATCAGCAAGGGAAGTAAACCATCATCACAGCAGAGCAGATCTGCCACTGCAGGTGGGAGAGGTCTACAGTGCGGCAGTTATTGGGGTGAAAGTGGAGTTGCACCTCGCCTTACGAACCTGCGCTCAGGCTTCTTACGGGGGGAGAATTACGACCGAGATTCAATTAAATGTGACACAAATTCTATAGTGCTGAAAGGCGCGTGTTTGCATGCAGTCGGAGCTCGTTCTTCTGCAGACCTGAGAGGCTGAAATTTTCAAACCTGATTAACGCTGAAATTCCACCCAAGGCCAATGTCTAGAGCCCTAAGGATAATGCGATCAGGGAGTCTGGTTGGACGGGAGAGGTACGGGGAGTGAAAAATATCAATATTTACTGTAAGACATACTGAGTAAAGTAAGAGGAGCTACATGCTCAGCAGCAAATACGACATTTCAAATAAACAGCAGGGAATTATGTCTAAACACTACACAGAGGAGTACGGGCGTGTGGTGGAGAACATAAAGGCCCGATAAGAGGATTGGTCAACATTTTGCCATAATCTTGATGACTTGTAATCTATCAAGTTATATTTGGCTGGGAGAGAGTCTTTTTTTTCTGGGCCTTTCTGGAAAGCTGCCAAGGAGTGTTAAGAGGAGCTTGAAGAGGAGGGCCCAAAGGAGAGTGCGCTCATGTAGGAGAACATGCACATGGCGTGGAATGAGGGGTAGACTGAAAAACAGACTGAATCAAGAACAATAGGGTCACTTATGAATCGGGAGGAGATACACTACGCAGACAAAAGTATTAGGACACCTACTCATTTATGGTTTCCTCCCAATTCAAGGTCATTAAAACTGTCTCAACTATCCAGAGAACACTTTCTACTAGTTCTACTAGGAGCACTGCTGTGAGGATTTGATTGCATTCAAATCACCAACTCACCCTCAAAGTACTGGATGTTGACGCACCGACCACCATTCCAGAGAACACAGATCCACTGCCCCATAGCTCAATGCTGGGGGGCTTTAACCCCTCTAGCCCAGGCCTAGCTATAAGAATGGTGCCAATAGGTTCATGTTCACCTGCTCCAGAGAGTCCTACTCTATTGACAGTACTTCTCTACAGCTGAATGCATTCATTAGAAGGGGTGCCCACAAACATTTGGACATAGACAAGTCCAACAGGGGCTCCTGCAGCATCTAAACTGAAACTAACTTGAACTGAAATGCTCACACAAAGACCTGCTCTACACGCCAGGTCGGAAAAGCCAATAATATAGATCCAGGAAAGTTCTTGGAAATGGCTCTGTAAGAAAAACTTTGCACAAAGTAATGATTCCATCGCATACAGGCCTGGAGGTAGAACGCCAAATACAAAACAACAGTGTACCCCACCTGACAGCATCCATTCCTGTCAGAGTAGCAGAAGCAAGCTACTCACCCATCATGTTGTACAGGCTCTGAGGAGCAAACTGCCTGGGCATCTTCTGTATTGCTTCTTTATACACAGACAGAGCCTCCTGTGATAAGAACAGCAAACATTTCATTGTCAGTAAACAACAACAAGCCCTTTCCTAGAAGCCCTTATCAGGCATAACCCACAGTTTCCATTGAGAGGGAATGACTGGACTGAGTATTGGGTAATCAGAGACTGAATGTTGGGTCATCCTTTCCATTATATGAATTTCTTTCAGGAATCCAGAGTAACGATGGTTGATTTTAGTGCCAGGAACATCTAGTGGGGCTCAAATGGGTGGAATAGTGGGTCCCAGTTGGGCTTCACAAATGGGTCCCATTGTGACAGCTCAACCTAATCTCACATGGGTCCCATCTAGGCCCCAATGTGTAGTGTAAAACCCAGATAGAGGCCATGTTTAACCTCGAATGGTCCCATTACTGACCCTGGTGTGCATTCATATGTGGGCCAACATGGAACCCAAGGTCAAAACTGGATCCCAGTTGGGCTACCCATACAGGCCCCACACGGACATGTAAGCTGGGAATATTACCACATCAAAAGTGACTCAAAAGGTCACGAACTCGTTCCATATCCATGGATCTCCGTGTTCAGGGTCATTCTGGAGCTCCATAAAAGGATATGGACGCTTACTAGAAATGCACCTGCTGTGATAGTGGCCTATGGGTCTCAGCTCACCTCCTGATGGCCCTGTTCATGTAGCAGCTTGCCCAGATTGTAGAGGCAGCTGGTGACGGAGCTCTTGTGTGCATGAGGGTCCTTCAGGTTCTCGTCCGGGATGTCTGCGCAGGTGAGGAAGGTGCGCTTCGCCTCGTCCAGGCGGCCCTGGTTCATCAGGATAATACCTGTGTTCAAGTAGGCAGCTGAGAGAGAATGAGAGAGAAAGAGAGAGAGAGAGAGAGAAAGCGAAAGGAGAGGCAGAAGAGAGAGAATGAAGTGTGAAAGTCCATTAGCATACAGGGTTAGGGTAATTAGTCTCTTCGGGGCTCAGGCAAAGTCCCCTGCTGATTGCTGCAGATGAATCGGCAGACTGGTCTGTGGGGCGCCAATACATATTCACCACTCAAACCGCCGAGAAGTATCGACTCCATCGGCAGGGTGGGATCCGACAGCCACGACGGGCCACACACTGCACTCCTGATTTGCTCGATCTGTTATTTGCCCTGCTAAAAAGCCATCTTCTGCAGCCAATCAGATAAATGGGGCACTGACTACATTCCTCGAGGCTACTCATCAATTCCGAGCTCTATTTATTTCTCTAATTCTCATGAATGTGCAATACGGGAAAGTTCACTATGAGTGGTGTACAGTCTCATGCGCTGGAATGGGATGGTTTTAAATATTAAATGTTTGAAAAAAATAAAAATTCCACCAGGTGTATGTGGTATGTGTATGTATTTTTTACTGTATATAAATACAAAAGAAGAGCACAGGATTTTTACTGCATTAAATATATATATATATATATATATATATATAAGTCTTAATGTTCCTTTTTGGTAATGTGTTTTAGTTTGGAGTGGTCCTCTCCTTAGCCACAAACACTCACACAATTACCCGCCTTCTCCCAGGGCATTAGAGTGATGAAGTGATGTAGGAGTTCATTTGTAAGAGTCCTAAAATTGGCATAAAATAGCACAGGAGTGCTTAGTGTTAACACAGGGTTGCATGACAGCAGCAGCGAGAGCAGCACGCCAAAGCAGTCAAGCCTTTTTGACCTGGATTCAACGGGAATGAAACCTAATTTGTTTAAGTGTTGACATTGTGGGATTTGAGAGAGTATCCAGAAATCCGGGCAGAGTCATTTATTCAGTAATGCTGGAGTCATGCCACACACACACACACACACACACAAAAAACATTCAGCTTATACACAAGCACAAATGCACACGGCTGAATCTGCAGTTGCCTGGACACGGTCACGATTGTGGGAGCTTGAAATTGTCAATAAAAAGAGACAGTGCACTTACAAGCGAGAGTTGGCCTGCTCCCAATGGCCAGCTTATAGTAGTGGAGAGCTTCAGAGAACTTGTTGTTCTCCTGTAGTAGCAGACCCCTGAGACAGAGAAAAAACACCACATAATAGAACCACGAAACAGCTCAGGGCTAATCATCAAGTTGGCAGCATCTGCAGTCCCCCCCCCCCCCCGCATTAATCTAAGAAGAGGATTTCTTGGGAGTTGACGGACGTAGCAAGTCTGACTCTGTCGGCACTGTGCCAGAGAACACACGTGCCCCGTTTACACGTTAACTAATGACCTGCTGTTTATGGATTATGGCTGATTATTAATAACAGAGACTGTTTATTGAGTTTTTCCCTCCATAAATATACAGATGACTGGGGGTGGGCGAAATGGTTAAAATATTAAATCATGATATTTTGACAGGTAGACAAAATCCTATAGTAGCACGCTATAAAAACACGCTAAATATGTCAATACTTTCATATTTTTTAATAATTACTACAGCGATATAGAAAATCGGATGCTTTCAATCTAATTGAACAAATCTAATTATAATATTTCTAATGAATTGTACGTTATCCACCAAAACACGCTGACAAAAAAAAAAACCATAGTGCATCCCGATAATAACATTCATCCTGATAAAATCGCATGAAATCCAAATACAAGACACTGCCACCTTAAGGCAAATGCACCGGTTGTAATTATGATCACATCTTTTATACAACAGTAGCTCTGACCACTCAATCTGACCGGCTGAACTGCATTCCACTTGCGCTGTTAGATCTAGCTAATATCCCCCCTCTGATACCTGTATCATTCCACTGACCTCCAGCTACCTAACTCCAAATGGCTGAAACTAGATTTTAGGGCTCAAAAGTTACAATAATAAAAACCTATTTAGCCCATCATTGTTTTCAGGTTGGGTCCCAGTATTTGGGAGGTTTGAGAGAACCCAAACACACTTTATCACCCTCTGTACATTTACAATCCATTGTTCATTTCAGACGTTCTATAATCAAGCTTAAATAACCAGGGGCGAGTTTCCCAAAAACTTCTAAACAAACTCTTCACGGTTCTTAAGAATAAAGTTAATAAACGTGTGTCTTCCAAATCCTTGTAACTACAGTACTTCCTGAACTCATTTTAATGAAAATTACTGATTAATATAACCTGTTATATTAAATATGTTATTCACAAGAGGATTTTATAAAGCCATTTTTATTATTTATTTTATTTTAATTTTATTTTTATTTTTGCACTGATTTATATATTTGACTTGATATCTGTTCTATTATTTGTTACTTCACTATTTTTTTTAATACTCAAGACAGTAAAAATGGACGTATAAAATATATATTAAAATGTATCAAATGACTGTAATTGTTCTAAATCTTCTGTATTTGCATTTCTCAAAAGGTTGCATTGCTATATCCCTGCTTGTAAACAGAGAGTGTGTTATGAATTCCAGGTATCATCGCAGTGACCCCTGGGGTTAATGCGAAAGCGGGAGGTCCCTGCAGGTGACAGACGAATGATTAACGAGGGAACAGTCAGGGCGGAGGGTTCTCTGAGGAGTACAGCGTAGGGTTGCGTCAGTGGGCCTGACCAGCAGCATCTGCTGCAGAAGGGACAAGTCTACTGTACTCACAGATTATACAGCATGTCAGCCATGTTCCTCCGGTAGTACAGAGCATTCCTGTACGCTCTCTCAGCCTCCGCCATCTTCCCTTGGTTCTTCAAGACGTTTCCCAGGTTGCCCCAGGCTTAGGAAGGAGAGAGAGAGGGAAAACATGTTTAGAATTTGGTCGAGCGAAGAACACACACTTTTTACACTAATCCAGGAATGCACAAAGTTTCCATTTGTCCACCTCCGCAGGGAAACACCATCCTCCATTACTGTATATAGGAAGGTTGGAGCATTTCAGTCAGTTCGAAGAGATAAGGATTCTTCAGCACTGGTGAAATTTTTTACTACACTTTACTACTGACCATTAGACGTGACGACACACACACACACACACACACACACACACACACACACACACACACACGTGATCATTTTTGGCCAAAATGGTTTAGGTGTGTGTTTTAAATAGGGCTGCATGATATTGGGGGGGAAATAACACAGCAAACGTAAAACTACAGGAACCTCCACCTGATTTGACCAGAAGTGACCAGAAGTCAGTGATCCAACAGGTCATGATATTAATAATGCACTCTGTGTATCTGGGATTGGGGTAAAATAACAGATATTGAGCAGATATAACCTGCCTCTGGGAGATATGTCATAGGAACGAGATGTGATTATTGCTTATTAGTGCTGGGCGATATGGTAAAAATACTAAACCACGATATTTAAAGACTTTTTTCAAGATACATGATATTATTACAACACCTATAATCACAGGCTAAATACATCAGTAGCAACTATTCCAATACTCTCCCGTACTGAATACAGTGATTTTTACTCACAATCTGATGCACTTCATCCAGTTAAACAGCACTAATTACACAGTTTGTACTGAAACATGCAGCTGATCGGCCTTATTTAAGCCCTGACCATAGATTTATCATGATTTATCATGATGTGATAAAATATCGGCATATTGCCCAGTTCTATTGCTTATGCACACATTGTGACGACGATACTGAGTTTCAAATAAAGTTCAAATAAAGGTAGAATAAAAATAAGAATAAAAAATTTTGAAATATGAGGGAAGATGGAAAATTTCAAAAGAGTATTCCATTCTACCTTCACTTTCATAGCAACATCCACAGATGTGGCAGACAATAAAAACAGAAGTGTATGTGTACACGTGTGTGTGTGCGTGTGTGTGTGTGTGTGTGTGTCTTGGCCTGTTTTTTGCATGGCAGCATTCTCAATTGTTCTACAGAAGCCTCAGCAAATCACACCAGGGTTCGTTTTAGGCTGTGTTGTTCACACTTGACAGGTTTGATTTGATTAAAAAAGCACCCTGGTGTGATTTCTAGACACCCCGTCCCTCCCCCCGCTATTTTTAAAATGAATCAGAAAATGTGAATTAATGAAAAAAAATGCTTTTTTTGCAAATTAATTTCACATGTTCCACACCATTAACCATGAAATAGTGTCAGAATTTATACTGCTCTTCTATAAACCTTAAAGTTTATAGAAGAGTCAACAGATGAAAACAGATTCTGACATTTTTTAATGAATAAAATCACAATTCAAATTTCTATTTGTAAATTGAAGTTTTGTAATGGCATGAGTTTAACTCCACACCAACCTCAATGTGCCAGATGAGTAAACCGCTTTTATTTCTAACATTCAATCTCTGCAATCAATCTGCCTGCCTGCTTCGCTCTAGACATGTACACTGGGGTAAAGTGCTGTGAATTATGGATACTGGACTGAACACAGCATTACTACAGTGACTGCTACTACTCTTTTCACTGGCTGAAACCCTTTTATAAGGGTTTATATAAGTTTAAAGGCCAAGTACTTCACTGACATTCCAGTCCAATTCACTCTTTGAACGGGGGAAAGTGCCAACAAGTGCCAACAAGTGGCCACGGACTGGAGGCAGAATCCAGCAAAGGCAACAGCAGTCATTACTGCAATGCTGTTCTCCCGCAGCTCACAGTGACGCTGGGTTCAAAACAGCTTCTATCTTAGAAAAGCCTCCAGTCTGAAGGACTGCAAAGTGCTACAGGTTGCATGAAGCCGTCAGCTGATCTGACCGGAGCTTCAGTTACAGCCGGATTATGAAGTTGTTTTGTACATTGGTCTTTATACACTGTCTTTATTCACTGTGTGTAGAGCTCGAGGTTTGCTCTTCAGACGGAAGGCTTTGGTTTTTAAAAGGCTCGTTATTTGAAGCTGTGAAAGCTGACAAGTTTTACAAAGTTTATCTTTGTGCAAAGCAATGCTTGCAGCTAATAACAAGACTGCATTAAAAAAGGCTTGTTATTTGAAAATGTGCCAAACCTGACAGGTATTTAGTACAGGTCTACTTTTATACAGTGCAACACCTGCAACTAAAACCAGACTGAACTCAAACTCCACTGAAAAAGACTCAGGGGCTAACTCACACCTTACAGACTGGATCTCTGGAGGCTCATTTCATCACAACAACATACTTTAAAACAATAAACAATATCATATAATATATAAAATAATACATACCCATACACACACATACACTAGTGTTGTAGCCAGTGCCGCTAGAACCTGGATTCTGCTAGATTCAGAGTAAAGACAAAGACCAGGACACATGGAGTCCAGGTCAAGACCAAGACTTTGGTCCCATTCACAATTGGTGTTAACATGCATCTCAGGTGATCTGATCACGAATGATGGCCAAAACGCAAAGCTGTTAGAAGACTGACTGTTGGGGTCCCCTCTACCTGCATCAGACCAGCTGCACACCCTCCTACCACTGCTACCTGTCTAATGTTAAAAACCTATATGGACTCTTAACTGCCTGCCACTATCATTACTCTCATTCCTCTGATCATCACTGCTATGACTATATTAAGTTATACCAAGTTATACGTTATAGTAGTTCTGACCAGAGGAAGATGGAAGGGTCCCCCCTTGCGAGTCTTGGTTCTCCTCAAGGTTTGAGGGAGTTTTCCCTGAAGACAAACTGTACCCCAATTATGATTGGAGCTACTTGGAGACCAGAAGAGGGACCCTTTCTCAGCCTGACACACAAGGCTCTCACCCCTACTGCCACCAGCAGACAGAAGCCCATGCTGGGGATGTAGAGGACCCACTCTGCCACCACGAAGCCCACAAAGAACAGGTTAGTGGCGGGGAGGGGACAGCCAGCAGGCCTAATGAAAAGACCACCATGTTCTCAGTCGTGGGCAAAGAAGTTCTAGTGATAGCTTGAGTGATAGCTGTGTCCGTTCGTGGTGGACTTGTGCTTCTCTGACCTCTGAAGAATGTGGTTTGTGTGATCGGATTTCAGTGCGTTCTCTAGCCGCATTGTACCCCGCACTGGTACACCTGTACTTTGCGCCGGCCACTTGTGATTGGATCACCCAGGACGCATGTTAATGCCAGGTGTGAACTTTCCCAAATGGAACTTTCGAAACTTAAATCAGAAGTCACCACATAAAGTCCAAACTGAAAATGAACCAACAACATCCATACCATCCATTTTTATTACTATCGCGCTTCTGTGTTAGTACTCCAGCCCGAGATGGGACTCGAGTACTACATCGCTAATACACACATCATGAACATTCAACCAAGTGCAATCATCATTTTCTCCTTTTGTAAACTCTAGTTTTGGTCTCCAAGTAGCTCCAATCCTGTTTAGTCAATTCCTGACTGGGGCGTTCACTCTTGCGTCTCATTAAAAATGAATGTCTTTGGTCCATAGCTAAAAGGTACTGCTTTAATGTCGTGAATATTTTATGAGCCAACAAGTTTCAGATACAAGCTAGAGTGAAAGAGAAAGACAGGAAAGTGAGTGTGTGGTCTGTGTGGGTGGGTATGTGTGTGACTGAATATTCCATTTATTCCACATGACTGAGTAAGGGATAATTACAGGGTAAATGTGAACAAGTTGATGGCCCTGAAACCTGTGCAATCTATCTGTCAGGGATGCAGGATGTGGTGGTCTGATGGGAAATTTAGAACGCGGCCATCATTCTCCGCGCAATTTGATCGGTTCACTTCCCAACTGGAGCTAAAATACTCCCAAGTAGCTAACTTTGGTAATTAACTTCAACACCTAGATGATAACACCTAGAAGAGGCAGCTCAGGGCATGAAGACGTGATAATTGCAGATAATATGAAACATTTATATCATCTCTGCATGCATGAATCCCTGTCACTAAGCACCTACGGAGTTCAGACAACGAGCTACGACACTCACCTTTAGCAGGGTTCACAGTTATCCCTGACTTGTACAGCATCTCCTCATTGTGCCAATCCTGGTTCCTCAGGACGGTCTTAACCCCAAAGAGAAGCACCAGAGCAGCACTGCAGGCCAGCACCAGAGTCTTGGAGGAACTCTTTCTCAGCCTGACCCACAAGGCTCTCACCCCTACTGCCACCAGCAGACAGAAGCCCATGCTGGGGATGTAGAGGACCCGCTCTGCCACCACGAAGCCCACATAGAAGAACAGGTTGGTGGCAGGGAGGAAAGGGACAGCCAGCAGGCCTAACGAGAAGACCACCACGTTCTCAGTAGTGGGCAAAGAAGTTCTAGTTACGTAGTGCTTTTTGGTACCGTTCCCATTTGCCTGCACAGAGTCTGAGTCTGGAATGGAGTGTTCATAGTCAGAGTGATAGCTGTGTCCATTCGTGGTGGACTTTCCATTCGCGACATGATGGGCCTTCCCATTGGTCTCCTTCCCTTTGCTTGCGCGACTGCTAAGGCCAAACCAAGTCAGTGCCAGCAGTCCGGCGTAGAACGCCACGGTGTGGAGGTTCCTGCAGTCGGTGATGCTCCTTAAGAGAGGCAGAGCGTCCATGGACCAATCGAAGCTCAGCATGTCTGGGCAGAGGAGGAGCCACACATTCATAGCGGGAAGGTAGAAGAAGGTTAGCGCCCTGGTCAGGAAGCTGGGGCAGTCTGCGGCAGGGTTGTCCGAGTTGGAGAAGTTTGGAGGTTTGTTGCCCATCCAGTAGAGGCGGAAGCCTAGCAGGAAGACCCCCCAGGAGCCCAGCAGGAACACACTTAGCAGCAGGCGCATGTTCTTCTTCTGAAAACACAGAGAGCGAGAGAAAGAAAACAATGGAGAGATCTTAAATTGACTCGTAAAACAGAACAACAGCAAAGAGAAATATTTTGGGAAAGAGGAGCCAAGGCAGTTTTCTGGTTGGTTTGTGATTTTCTAACACTTGATCTGAAGCGTGCTCCAGGTCCTGTTCGTAACCTGACCACTGACTGCTGTGTTTTCTGATTTGAAGGAACTTAAGGAAAATTAATCATGTAATAATGAGTAAAATGAGAATGGAAAAACATAGGAGAGCAATCTGGAACACAAGGACCCTTCATGCACAATTTGTTCATGCACCCTGCCTGTATCCCTTTTTTTCACCATGACATCATTCGGCGTAGGATGATAACAAGAAGCAGTCCATTTTATTTCTGGGAAAGCTGAAAGGACAAGCAATCAGTGCAAAGACTTTAATATTCTTGGCCATACGTAAAGACCCATGTCCTATATCTTTTATTATAAAGCATAAAATGCAAGACATCAACTGCTGGTAAGCAAATATTGCCTTACGTCATGATGAGAGACCATGGCGCATTCATCTCGGCCTACCACACCTGGCCCTCAAGACTCACAGACCGAGCACACATTAAAACCGGCCATAACCATGCCTATCAATCATAGTACAGTACAGCGCCAATATTAAACACTCTACCTCTGCCAGCATGGAAATGATTATGGGGTATTTATGGGGTGTTTGAATATTTGACACTTTGAGCAGAACAAAGGGGCTAAGCCGTATTGTTCCCTGTGGAATGGCTTTGCTGATCAGCTGGCCTCGCTCACTGTTGATGTTGGAAACTCTGCTGCTTCACGTGGTTTTATGACTTCCCCTTCGCAGTGTTACTAACTTGTACAGTGCCCTGAGCAAACAGATGCTGTAACAGTTAGGCTAGTTCTCCATATATCTCCCATAACTAATTTAATACTTAACCGTTATCCCATTAATGAACAGTCCAGGGGAACAGATGTGCATGGTAGAACTTTGGCATCTTAAGTACTATATGCATCCCATATTGCTTTGTTCCAGCACACTGGATTTAGCTCAAAAAAACTTTGATTGCTAGCTAAGAAATGACTGAGGTGTAGAGTCAATTGAAAGACTGCAAGACTGTACAGAACTGGAGCTTGTTTGAACGGTACCGGTCAAGGTCAGGGATCTACATATGATGTGTTGGAAGCTGGAAAAATAGACAAGCATAAGAATCTGAGCCTAAATTGCCAGACTGGGTCAAGAACATCTTCAAAACATCAGGCCTCAGGTCTTGTAAAGGGTTCCAGATAGGGCTGGGCGATATGGCAAAAATTCTTTTTTGCGATATGCCATATTTATCACGATACACAATATTTTTCATGTAATCACAGACTAAAAAACATCAGTAGCAAAAGATTCCTATAAACTACTATTCAGATCCTCTACTGTACTGAATACAGTTATTTTTATTCAACATCTGCTGCTCTTCATCTAATTAACCCAGTCTAATTACACTGTTAGTAACGAAACCTGCAGCTGATCAGTGTTTATTAAGCAGTAATAACAGTCTCCTCCATACGCTTAGGAAAGCATATTGTTATCACGATGAAAAAATGTATCACGATACGATAAAATATCATCATATTGCCCAGCTCTAGTTCCTGGTATGTAATGGTAAGTACCCACCAAAGTGCTCCAAGGAAGGACCCCCGGTGAACCAGCTGAACAGGGTCATTGCCGTCCAAGGCTCATTGACGCAATCCATAGAAGTCCCACCTCACAACTTGCAGAGCTTAAAGGATGTGCTGCTAACGTCTTGGCGCTAGATACCACAGGACCCCTTCAGAGGTCCAGTGGAGTCCATACCTCAACTTTTTATTTTTTTGCCATGTAATCAAGATAAACGTAAGCATGGTGGCGGCCTCAACGTTGTTTCCTATAGCTACAAGTACATACGCTGGGACAAACTCATTACCCTCACACGACTGAATGTTCTGGATTTTCCTTGTGTGACCTCGTAACAGTTGGACACTAAGAACCGTACGACCAAACAAAGCCTTTGTGAGCGCAGCAGTTTGGCCTTTGTTAGACCTGTGGCCACAGCTGGCCGTGGCATCACTGGGAACCAAACTCGAGTCCCAGCAATTGAAATCAGCCAGTTGCCCCACTCCCAAACCCAAAACACACACACGGCTTTCTCAAGCTGAGCCTACCTCCCGTGTGATGAGTCTCTCAGCCATAGTGCAGGAGTGAGAAAGGATTTCCCCTTTTATTGGCCAGTAGCAGCGTACAGCGGGGTATTGATTTTCTTCTGTCTGTTGTCATCTGCGTTTTATCTTGTGAGAACAGGGAAAGCTCTCTCAGGGGAAATCTCCTAAAGAGGCCACTTTCTCCTCATTTAATCATACTATCTGGCCTTGCGCAGATATAGTGAACACCGCCGCCTACAAATGCTTCCAGCCCTGACAGAGATATAGCTTTGTATAATGGATGTAACAGCAGCGAAAGATGCATATATAATCTCACTGCTGTTATATAACTTTTTGTCTTGTCCATTATCCAACAGGCTTGTCACAAACAAATGACATTTTAGCTGACGGTTCATCGTCACAATGAAATAAATAAGTTAAGCAGCCTTTTTGTTTAATGCATACAACTAATAAAGAACAGGACAGGCCTAAAGATACCCGATTGGCTGGAAGACTGGCAGGGTTGCTTTGTAGTCATCAAAACGAAGTGTCTCCAAACGGACGAGGTGAAGGTGTTACAGCGACAGTCAGAAGTTAGTCCTTCAAACTGTGACCAAACAGTAACGGCTTATTATATACGAACGTCCAGCCCACCAGCGATAGCCATTGGAGGCTAAACGCAAACGCTTTTACATAAAACGCATACGTTGTTATGTAAAAGCAGTAATTCTGTGACTTTGATTGAGATGGTGTGTATATATATATATATATATATACACACACACACACACACACACACACACACACACACACACATTTATTACCATAAAAGGTTTGGCCTAAAAGTAGTGTTTTATTCTATAGCATAACAGGGTGGTAAAGTGGCTTGTTCAATGCCATCTTGGCATTTCCCCCCTCAATCAAAGTCACATTTTTACTACCTTTACATGACAACAACCTAAAATCCTCAATAAATATATTTTATGGCATATTTAAGAAACAGATGATTAAGTGATTACATATTTTTTTTGCAACAGGCCTATTATCAAAGGCTGCCATAGGATGATGAAGCAGATTTCACACTGACAGCTGCGCACTGCAAGTCCAGCAAGGACAAAAGACGAGGCTCTAACGAGTGGAATCCTGAATGGCCTTTCCAGAATCTTCTCTTCGCGACCACTGAACACTCAGCTGTTTTGATTCCCAGTACTCGGCAGTCGTCGGCAGCCCAAAGCAGTTTCCACACGCGAGGCACATCAATCCGTCACCACAGTGCAGGTCAATATCAACCAAACTAACCCGGACCTGTCCAGTCTGGTGACATCTGTTTAAGATAATTGTGCAGAGACAGAACGCAAGCGAAGACTGGCATTCACAGCACGCTGACCGATTACGAAAATGCCGCCTCTGCAAACGTGGAGTGGTTTAGGGGCAGAGCAAGTCAACTCTGAATAACCCGCCTCGCTGTCCTGCTCGTGGAATGCAAACTGTAGGAGGACAGAGATCAGGGATGAATGTGTTTTGATCTCGTCCCGGAGTCTGGCTTCAGGTGGACTGCGCAGGCCCCAGAGGACTACAGTGCGGGTCTGAAGGGAAGAGGACATAAAGGGCTCATCCCAGCGGCGTATTTAAGCGGCAGGCTACAGAGGCCAAGCGGAACAACCCGACTGAAGAGAAACACAGAGCCACTCTATCCTACTGTAACACACACACACACACACACACACACACACACACACACACACACACACATCCGCTGAGTACAGCAGAGTAAAAGCCAGAGTAAGAAGGAGTGCACAATCACAGAAAGGGTCAGAATCAGCTCATGTGGATGGCCTGGAAATGGCACCAGTATTGAAAATGGACCCTTTGTAGGCTTTGTAGGTATAACCATTACCCTTAATTTACATTCAATTTAATGGGCCAGATTAAAAAGCACACTGCCAGATTTACCATGGCAACCAAAGGACTGCTGGCCATGAATATGGATCATTAATATGTTGGCTTTTATTGTAGATACTGCAGCGGCAACGTCCGCGTTACTATGCTATAGAAGATTGCATAGTAGCATAGGCTAAACCTAATCCTAAACCCTGGTCCAAATCTTGACCCTAATCCCACTGGGGCGGTGGGGGCTCAGTGGTTAGAGCACCGGGCTATTGATGCCAGGGTTGCAGGTTCAATACACAGGCTCGGCAAGCTGCCACTGTTGGGCAGGGCCCTTCACCCCCCCCCTTCTCCCCGGGTGCCGTAGCAATAAAGAGAGTGCCACTCTGGGCATGATTGCTCACTGTCATTGTGTGTGTTTGATCATGAGTGTGTGTGTGTGTGTTCATTGCACAGATGGGTTAAAGGCAGAGGCTGTCCAACACTAATGGTGAATCTGATAGTAACAGCAGACAGAAACTGCTCCCTAAAAGACCACCCAGTGACGCTGAGGACTGGCTAATAATTAGGTATTAGCACCCATGTCTGCATGCAGGATGACCTGATCACTGCTCAAATAAACAAATTCTCTAATGCAAGCATCTTCACCATCGCTTTCTCAGCACCAAAGGCAGGATACGGGTTCAGCACAGCTCACTGTACAGATTCAGCTTCAAAGGCCGATCCCACCCTGAGGGCACCATGTTAGTATTACTGACTATTACAGACTATTATCCCTTAATAGTCTACAGGCCCAATAACAAAAGGAAGATTAGATACGACACAGCCGTGCCAAGGCAGCTCAAATTCCCTCACTGGAAGCATGTGCATTAGCACAGGGCTTCCAAAAACAGAGCTTCACAACTGTTGAAGAGGCAGGAATGCTCTGTGAATAAGAGTTCTTATTTATTACAGAGGAGCGTACAAGCAACTGGATCGGTGTGAGTGTGCAGATCCTTTTAGGGGACTAAAGACCTTGGTGGAAAGGTTCTGTACCAATAAAAAGATTCTTCACACTCTTTAGGTGTGGTTTAGGGGACTTTAGGGAACCAAAAGTGGTTCTTGTGTGGCATCTCTCAAAGAGCCAGTACCTTTGATTTTAAGAGTGTACACAAATAGGCAGGACAGATACCCATGAAACTCATGCTAGCAGACAGGTGAAGACTAGGATGCTGAAAGTTAAACATGCTGAAGGAGAAAGTGGGCATGTGAAAGTGGGCAGATGTGGATGGCCATGCTCCCAACTCACATCTGCAATGCCCTCCGAACGTTCGGCAGCCAGGGAACATCTTCAAACTCTACAAGGTGGTGCGGCTGTGCCGTACTTCTAGCCTTCCTGCACACAGTGCTCTCACAAACGACTGCAACCTGAACCTCTCATGAACCTGTCAGTCGGTTTGCGCTAAAACTCCACAAATCTGCTCTGGCTTTTCACGCAGAAAATCCACCTCAGCCCAGATTACTGGTGGTCTCGCTCAGCGCGAGAGGCTGGAAGAGAGACAGAGAGGAAGACAGTGCTCCGAGGGGCTGCGCCGGAGCCTGTGGATGTGCCAGCAGGGTCATGAGGCTGTGTTAATACTCACACACGCCGCGCTGGATCCTCGGCGGATTTATGAGGAGGCTGCCGGTCCGGGATCGTGTCTGCTCACGGGCCCCAGCAGGGATTTAACACAGAGCGCTCACAATGTTTAGCCAAGACACACAGACGGGGGGGATTTGTAAGCGTGAGTGTGTGTATGTGTGTGGGAAATGAGACCGTGCTTCAGCGTTTCATCAAACTGAAGCGACACGCAGTTGAGAACGATCCCGAGGTTTGACAGGTGAGTCACTGAGAACCGTCCCACCACATGTGTGTTTATGGGAATTAGGTGTGTGTTGCTGACAGAGTAGAGCAGGGCACTAAGCCAGACACACTGAGCATGGGTGCTCTCGCCAAGAAGATTTATCTTCTCTGCTGGGACCACCCCACCTCAAATGGCCTGTGTGTGTGTGTGTGTTTGAGCTTGCTTGCATATGTGCAATCCTCACTGCAAGGTTCTTGCTGGTCTGAGGCAAGTCCAGAGTTGTCGGTGTTCATTTCAGCACTTGCGCTATTATTGAGTGTTATTGGGCCCATTATTCCATCTGGAACAAACACATACATGTGTGTATGATGTCATTAGCCTGATCCGGATCGGATTAGTTTGTTAGGGGAACACTGGTCATAAAGTTTTCAGTGGTTAAACTCTCGCAGCCAAACGCCCATAAAATTACAGCAGGATGCGCTACGCTGAGGAAGGGTCGAAGGTAAAGTTGATGTGCTTATAAATACAGTGTAAAGCTTTATATATACAGCTTTATATACACACATCTACACACCATTTTTTCTTTCATTTTTTTATTTATATTTATTTTTTAAATATATTTTTGTATATTTTTATATATTTATTTATTTCTTTAGTCCAATATTTCCCTTTTTCTGATGCATGTAAAGCCAGCTACCGCACCAGCCAACAGACACCAGTGCCAACATGGCTTTAAGAGCAGTTCGGGAAGAGAGTGCCACCTATCCATGTATGTGCTTGTTCCAGATGGAATAATGGGCCAAATAACACTGAATAACAGAACTCTAAACTTGCCTTGGACCAGCTAGAACCTTGCAACGAGGGTTGCACATAGGCAAGCAAGCTCAAAAACACACACACAGGCCATTTGAGGTGGGGTGGTCCCAGCAGAGGAGATAAATCTGTTTGGCGAGAGCACCCAGTGTGTCTGGCCTAGTGCCCTGCTCTGCTCTGTCAGCAACACACACCTAATTCCCATAAACACACATGTGGTGGGACGGTTCTCAGTGACTCACCTGTCAAACCTCGGGATCGGTTCCAAACCTCTGGATCGTCCTCACAAGGGAAGAGTGCGCCATCTACCCGCCTGGAAACAGCACAGCCAACTGTGCTCTTTCCGATTCCGGCTGCCAATGACAAAGCGGCGAAGCTTGGGATTCGATGTGTGGCAGACAGTGGTCTACGCTGTGTCGTGTTCCGGCTTCAGATCCGATGATGGTGTGTGTTGATGGTGTGTGACAGTTTTGTAGGTAATCCCTGCATCGTGATGCGTATCATACCGCCAGGCTCTTGCCAATGCACAGCACAAACATCTATCTAAACTATGTGCTTGGACACTTCTGCTGTCCATCTAAAAAAAACAGCACCACAAAAACAGGCAAGCTTTTGGGAACCTGTAGTGCTGGTGTGTTGCTGGCACATGGCCCACACACACACACTCACACCATCACTACCTGGACATGAGACAAACAAGTGTGTCATTTCCAGTCTGCTTGGTCTCTGGCACTGGAAGCAACTCTGCACTGCTAACCACATCCTTATGTGCGCTGAGGACTTGCTGGTTACATGTCTGCGTTAGGCCATGTCACTGTAAAGGAATGGACTTGTGCCTGTGAACGGTATTGTACACAACCAACACAGCGCCTCGAATAAAAGCTCTGCACGCAATGTTCCCACCACACACACACACACACACACACACACACACACACACACACACACACACACACGCACACACTAACTTCGACACTTTCTTCCCAAAAACAAGCAAAAGCAAAGCAAAACGCTAAAGCGAAAAGACTAAACCTGATAAACACCCCTGATAAATCCTTTCCGGGGCACGTCCAATTGCCAAGGATGGGGTTCTGGAGTTCAAATCTCCACTAGCCACCATTATCTCCAGAGCCAACAAAAAAAAAAAAAACTTTTTCGCATCTGCATAATAAGGCCAGTGTTGTCAATGACGGGCTCTTGAAAACATGAGTTCAATTATAGCCTCACCGAGGGGAGCGGAGGAGGGGTGCCACCACGGCCTTCTGGAGCCCACTGAGGAATTCCAAGCTCTGTCTCTTTTGTCTATAATCCAGTTTAGCTTGAAATAAGTGGTTCCGCACAACCCAGTAGGAGGGAGAGAGGCTTGTTTATCCCCCCTATTCTCTCTTTTTGTAATTCACTCTCAATCAGTTTAAAAATGAAACAATTTAGCCTTTATGAAGCAGGCATGTGAGGATAATATCCTTGGAGATGAAGTGCAAAATAGACCCATTAGAAGAGGAGGGAAAAAAACAGGTCTTTTTAATTCAGAGAGTGCATTTCTATTGAACGCTGAGGGCGAAAAGTGGCTTGATGAAATTTCAATAAAAAAAGCAGAGCTCTTAAGCACAGCTGGCAAGGACAGTTCCAAGACAAAGAATTAACACCACAGCC
This sequence comes from Salminus brasiliensis, assembly GCF_030463535.1. Taxonomy (NCBI): domain Eukaryota; kingdom Metazoa; phylum Chordata; class Actinopteri; order Characiformes; family Bryconidae; genus Salminus; species Salminus brasiliensis. The sequence continues at coordinate 6,327,041 of NC_132890.1, forward strand.
TTTTTGCAGTAGTCCAGCCTGACATGTAATGCTTAGTTTGACTGAAAGGAAATATAAGAAATGATCATAATTTTTCCTTAAAGATTTAATTATATATGCATTTAAAAACATTGTAGCTTCAAAAATAGCAAAGATTTTTTGTTTTTTTGGCCTCAATGACTAGCTGTTAAACATGGGGGTGGTAGCATCATGCTCAAGTCATCTATTCATTATTTCCCACCATTTCTCCCAATTAGCTACTGCCAGTTAACCCACTTGTTCGTAACACCCCCTAGCAATCGCGGCATCGCTGGGGGTGAAAAGCGAACTGGGAGGAAAGCGCTGGGTCCTCAGTTCAGTCACACCAGCTAACAGAGGCCTGTGCTGGCCATCATCCCTTTAGGAGTGATGAGGGATGAGAGCGCCATCTACCCACCCGGAGATAGCACTGCCAATTGTGCTCTTTCGGGCTCCAGCCACTGATGGCAAAGTGGCATGTGGTGGCAGTGGTGCAGTGGTGGCTCAGCGGTTAGAGCGCCGGGATATCGATAACAGGGTTGTGGGTTCGATTCCCGGGCTCGGCAAGCTGCCACTGTTGGGCCCTTGAGCAAGGCCCTTTACCCTCTCTGCTCCCCGGGCGCTGGAGTTGGCTGCCCACCGCTCTGGGTGTGTGTGTGTACTCACTGCCCCTAACACGTGTGTGTGTGTGAGTGTGTGTTCACTACCAGATGGGTTAAATGCGGAGGACACATTTCGCTGTACAGTCCACACTGTACAGTGACGAATACGTGCACCTTTATCCTTATCCTTTATCCTTTATGGCCCGGGAATGAAAGCTCATTAGACCGCTGGGCAACTCGGAGCACATTCATCAATTTCCAGATTCAGATGATGTCAAAAAGTGGTGCAAGGTTTCTGCGTGTGGATGTGCAGTGTTGATAAATCTGAGAACAGCGGCGATGTAACCTCATTTTCCCACTCACACTTCTGACTGTGATTCTACTAACTGAACAGAGCTAAATACACGAGAGTGCTGGCAGTGCAGCGTCAGCCACCTTGTCCTGGGGTGCACACAAAAGCTTCCCCTCCTCTTGTCCGTGAGTAAATTGGAACGGAATTCAAGGGATTCAAGAGAAACTGGGTGATGGACACGAGGCCTGAGTCTGCGTTTATTAAACCCCAGCTTTTAATGAGACTTCTCAAATGAGCGAGCAGCTTTAGAGGAGCTGTGTGACAGCTGAATTACTTTCTCCCACTGCTCTGGATGGCAGCAGCAGCAGCAGCAGCAGCCTCAGCGCACAGTGACAGAGGGGCAGTATAGAGTAGATTGGGACTGTGAATATGAAAAAATGAGAAGTCCAGAGAAAGAAAGAACTTTAAGAACTACTTCTGTCAGTAAGTTTGGATTTTAAGCATGGGTTAGAACTCAGAACTTAGCTCTTAGCTTTAATCTTCTCCACTGCCCCTGTGTGTTACACAGCGATGAGCTTTACTTTGCACTGGGTTTATAGTATCTAATAATCTCTGCTCATTTTAAAAGTACAATCTTAATAATCGAAATAAAGGTGCTTCAGCTGTCCGGTTACACTACAGGTCAAACTAACTGTTTTAGTTTAAAAATACAGGAATATTTGTGATTATTTTTGGAGCCTGAAAAATAATCTGCAGGTCAGTCTCATGGCATCTTACCGCTTTCAATGTCCAGAAAAAAACGAAGTAAATTATTATAGATAAACCATGATCTTCATGAGGTGAGAATTTTGAACACTAAATATTATTATTGAGCTGAAGACAATGTTTATGGAGAAAACTATTATATTCAGCAACTTCGGGATGGTTAAAAATGCACCTGGCTAGTCTGACCTGCTGCTCCTTCTAGTTAAATGTAATAGGAGGCTTAAATGGATCTTTGAGCGATGCATTAGAGGAACCACTTTGGAAGAAGCACATTTTGGTTAAAGAGCTGCGTGAAGCAGAGTGTGAAGAAGGTCTAAACTTTATTTGATGCGACGCTTTTTTAACAATTTAAAGGTTTTTCGCACTAAAACCATCGCCATTACAGATGTGGTTCTGTCTGACACCAAAACAAGTTACAAGGAACCATCAGAAGAACATTTATTTCTATTTATTTCGAGTTAATGTCATGTGTTTTTTATTTGTTATTATGGATGACAAGTTTTTTTAAACCATTTTTTCTTAATTCAGTTTAGTTACATTGTTTTTATTCCTGCTTCCTTTTTATTATTATGATCCGGTGTCGACCTGAGGAGGACGGGTTCCCCTTTTGAGTCTTGGTTCCTCTCAAGGAGTTTTTACTTGCCACTGTTGCCACTAGCTTGTTCAAAAAAGGCTCAGACCTGGATCTCTTTAAAGCTGCTCTGTGACATTTACTGTACAAAGCCTATAGAAATAAAATTGAATTGAATGGTCACGCAAAAACCTTGTATCTCCAGAAGAGAAAATCCTTCTTAACTGTTAATGGATGTCAATGTGAAATATGTTCTTTCAAGACATTTCCGAGTTTTATAGATTAAAATAAAGTCAATTTTAGATTAAAATGACGCTAAAAAGTGAAAAACTGTACAAAATGGAGTTACAAGGTTTTTACATAATTGATATTACTTTATTAATAATTAATTTCAGGTTTGATATAATTTTTGATTGAGGTTAAAATTCAATTACATTTTTACTCTTAAATTGATTAGAGCACTTTTTACATACTAGAAATGCACTCTTATGGAACGTATTTATTTATTCAGGGTAACAAAATAATAATTAATATTAGCAGTCAAATATGAATATCTGTCCGATGCTGAAAGTGCCATTTGCTACACACACAGGTTTGGCTGGGATAAATAAAGGTTCTTAAAAAAGCTTAAACTTCAAGGGTCTAGTCTTCTAACAACAGTGACCTGAGAACAGACGAGGTTGGTGCAGTAAACATGAACTGTTTACCACACTGAAACAGTTCCAGTCTTAACTGCTACTAATACTAATACTACATCTTCTCACGAGAAACCCATTTTACATTTAATTAAGCTAATCCAGGAGAACATCTAGCCTAGTGACAACACCTTCAAATAAGCTCGCTTGAAACCGGTAACACCTACAGGGTGGTAGCTCCTAATGAGGAAGCTTTTCCACCTGTGTTCCTAATACGTTCCACATCAACAGCATGCCTGGAGTCCAATTCCCCAGATAACAGAAAAGCAGTCCGGATTGGAGTATTTAACCCACAGTAACTCTTATCTCTCAGCCCCAAATCCCTCAGTTTGAGGGCCTTCTGGGAGAACAGCAGCGGCACCTCAGCCGAGCTTTCTGCCAAGAGCCTGAACACAAAGAACCAGGCAGACAGAGAGCAGAGATGGCCAGGAATTAGTCTCAGATAAACAGTGACATTTACTGGAGCGAAGGCGGAGATAAGTTAAATAAAACAAATCCCGGAGCTTCCAGTGTCTCAAATCAGGAGCTTCCCGATGACCCTGGACAGAAAGAACACATGTTCTGTGACATTCTGAGAGACGGTGTGAAGCTGGTTGGAACAACGCTCATGTTTACAATGATTTCATTTGAATTTCACAAGAAATGAGAAGACAAATGCACTGAACTTACCTATCTGTTCTCACATTATATAGACAAAAGTATTGGGACGCTTTCACATTCATTGCAGTCTTTGTTTCTTCTGAAATCAAGGATATTAAAAAAAGAGCTTATGCTGCTTTTGTTGGAGTAACTACTCTACTGTTACTACTGTCCAGGAAAAGCTTTCTGCTGGATTCTGGAGCAGTGCTGTGAAGATCTCAAAGGGTTTTAGAGAGGTCAGCATGTTGGATGATCACCAGCCAGCTTCATCTCCAACTCCCTAACTCAACCCAAACATTTTGGATGGAGCATCATCCATCAATCATTTCAGAGAACACTGCTAGTTCCACTGCTCCACAGCTCAATGCTGGGGGGCTGTATACCCCTATAGCCCATACCTGGTCTTAGGCAGTGTGCCAATGGGTTCAGGTTTATCCTATTCTATTGACGATGCTTCTCTACAGGGACTGTAATACCTCAGCAATGGATGCAACCTAAAGTAGCTGAATGCATTTATTAGAAAGGGTGTCCACAAACATTCAGCGGATCTGAACTATCTAGTTCACTCAGGAAAGCAAAGGGGGGGAAAAAAAACACCCTTGGAATTTCAGAGAGAGAAAGCCAGAGAATCTGCCCAGTCTTTAATACAGCTGGGCAAATTCTCCATGAACCATAATAACAAAATCAACAGAGGCTGCTGCGCAGAACTGCATACCAGCGTATTCCTCACCCAGTAACACAACCGATTAGGCATGCTTTTATTAGGTAGCCCCATCGAATTGCTTTATACTGGCTCAGCTTGTAGCCCAAACCACCTTCCCCCAAAGAGGACATACCCAATGGGATCCAGAGGTCCCTTCAGAGCCTGTTACAGATTACAAACCTCTCCGTTCAGCTGGTACATCTTCTTCTCTTCAGAACCTTCCAAGTGTAACACTGATAAACAATTCCTAGAACTACCTGACCGCAGTTGGACTAAATCCTTTTAACCCAAGAATATCTCCAGTGCTTCGGCTAGCTTAGGCAGTCTAGAATAAAGAGATAATCGTCTAGAGTCCAATAGCTGACATTGGCTCGCTCTGCGCTCATTGGTCCTGCTCTGGGCCAAGTTCAATAACCAAGAAAAGCAATGAAAGAAATCCTGCAGAACGTTCGGAGCTTTCAAGGTAGACATTCGAGTTCAGTTCCAATCCGTCTCGACTTGATCGGCGTGGAAGAAATGCCATACTTGGAAAACAAACGGCAAAGAACGCAGGGTGAGAAATGGGCTCACGAGGAAGCAATGCATCTTTCTGAAGGCAGGGTGCAGTTCACAAACCATGCTTGGAGCTCTGGCTCTAACCAAGGTGCATGAAATGTTATATTCAATAAATAAAGAGCAATATTCATCACTGAGAAAGAGTGGAATGCAAAGCGTATCATCTCAAAAGGGCATAAGCAAAGCTGTGTTGGCAAGAGATGTGCTCATTCCACCCAAACTAATCCAGCCAGGTCGACCCCGCGGAGCTCCCCCCTTCAGACCATATCGGAAAGTGATTTGAGGGTAATTTCTCCACCAACGCACAAACGCACGGACTCGCTTCCCAAGGTGGCCAAGAGAAATGCCTGCAGCCATGCATCATCATTAGGCAGAAATCTGCAGCCCAAACAAGTTGATGGGAAGAAGAATCCTCAAGCTCTCCAACTCCAAACCATTAGTGGCAGAAGCTCATGGAGGGTGACCGTGGGAAGGCCCTCCTGCGTAAACACCTGCTCCCCGAGCCCGAGCCCTGTATTTATTCATCCAGAACTGTACGGCTAGGCCGCACGAGTCTGCACTCGTGAAAAGAGCCGCTGGTTCATGCTTTCAGGGGGAAAAGTGGAAGAAGGAAAGCAGGAAAGCCGTGTCTGCAGTTTTGATGCCGATTTCATCTTATCCAGCAGAACGGCTCGAAAATAAGAGCTTAACAGAACAGCCCAGTGCCCGATCCGCTGCTGGCAGAGCTGCGGCAAAGGCGATTTAGCCTTTGACTGGGTCAGAACTCATTACCCAGAACGCTACTATTACACAAGATTAAGCAGCACGTTACTAAACAACATGAATGGAGACGAATGGAGTGAATGTCTGTGTGTGTGTGTGTGTGTGTGTGTGTGTGTGTGTGTGTGTGTAAGCATACAGGAGAAAGCCGAGAAGCCGAGGCAACAGTCCAGTCATGAACTCTACTCGGATGTCAGCTTGGCTGTCAGAAAGTAACGACGTGAAATCGCCGTCACGTCTCTCGGAGAGAGCGGCTGGATCTGCTGGTGTGGTTTATGACATGTTTAGACTTCTTCCATTTCCACCACATTACTGTGACGGTGTACAGTAACTCAAGGCCTGTTTGTGTTGGCTGCACTTGACCAAAGAAAACACAGTGGATGTAAGTGAGTGCAATGTGATGAGTTGCGGTCTGTAGCGGCTTGCTGCTTCATGGAACAGGGCTGTGGTCATCTCGGGCTCAGTATAATAAAAAAAATAAAAAATCAGTAGTGGGCATTGTTTCCAGGATTAGCTCGCCAACAGCTCACACCGCAGTACCGCGGTGCTACAAAATATTCAAAGCACTGCGCCTGGGATTCGCTCACCTCTTTAAACGACCTTTTGCTAAAAGAATCATTCGCTGCATGAGTGACGGATTCAGCTGAGTGGCAGGTAGTTTAGTGGACAGCTTTTATAGAGGATACTCTATATGGACAAAAGTATTGGGACACCTGCTCATATCATGGTTTCCGCCAATATTAAGGGTATTAAAAAGAGTTCACTCTGCTTTTGTTGGAGCAACTGTTGGAAGACTGTCCAGGGAAGAAGGCTTTATACTAGATTTTGGAGGAGCATTGCTGTGAGGATATGATTGCATACAGTGACAGGAGAAGGAATGATGTCAGGATGTTGGATGATCACCACCCCTCCCAACTCATCTCAAAAGTACTGGATGGAGCACCACCATCCATCATTCCAGATAACACAGTTCTTCCACTGCTCCACGGCTCAATGCTGGGGGGCTTTATACCCCTCTAGGCCACCTGGCATTGGTTAATTCATTAATGGTGGTTTAATGCCAGGACAGCTCATAGCGGTGCCAGCCATGTAGGTCTGCCCATTCTACATGGAGAGGGGAGCAATACTGGTGAAATACAGCAGACACTAATTAGACTTTGAGGCGATATTATGACGCTGTACATTGGGGGCCCTGAGGAGCCAGATTAACTGAATTAGAAAGAAAACTTGCAGATAACTGCAGATTTAGATGAGCAATGGGCTTTAACTGTAAGGAGGGTTGGCAGGTTTCCTGGCAGGGGTAACCTTCACCCCTTAACAGAAGGGAGCGCGTCAACTTCGTACGTCCAATGCGGCGGCACCTAGTGTATGTGACCTGATCTACCATCTGCTTTCGAAGTAGGTTGGTGGGGGTATCTTGCAGATAGTAGCCATCATCCCATTAGCTTTCTTTGCAGACATGGTGCCAACAGGTTCATGTTTATCTGCTTCACAGGGTCCTATTCTATTGGCAATACATCTGCAGAGGGCCTAGACAAGCTGTGTGCCTGTCTGCATTTACACATCTGTGTCAACAATGAGTGCAACTGAAAATAGCTGAATGCATTTATTAAAAGGGGTGTCCACAAATATTTGGACAGACATGTGGAAGACACTATGCGGAGGAAACTGTAACTTCCATGACTGATTCAATCAGTGTAAATAAAGGGAACCCGGGTTAGTTTGATGCCTTTGTGGCTTTTGCTGCTTTGTCCAAACCGAACCGTGACTTTTGTGGACACATCCCTCAAAAGGGCAGTATACTGCCTTAGCTATAAAAGAGAGTTGAAGGCAAGTCATCCTGCCACATTACACAGAACACAAAACAACCGGAGGATATGTTCGACGCGTATTAGCGGAACACAGTCTAACAGATAATAAACTCTCCAAGATATCAAATTTCTGTCTGCCGAGTATCCCCAATACCCTCCTGGACAGTGATATGAGCGTAGGAAAACACAGAACGCTTCACGATCCAAAAAGCCTAACTGAAAAATGAAAAGCATGCCTTGTAAAATCTCAGAAATAGAAGGGCAGAGTAGATGAAAGAGTCCCTCCTGCTTTAGAGGACATTCTGCCAAAAAATAAGAAAAAAATAAAGTAAAAACAAAAGCAGGGAGGACAGGGAGGGGTGGACTGAATATTTTAATCATTACTGCTTTCTCCTTGGTTTGGATCTTGGATGCTGCCTTGTTCGTTTGTCCCTGTAGCCTTGGCCTCTACTTGCAGCATGATAGCTTGTTACAGGCTCTGCCGAGCAGCATTCTTCCACATTACAAACCAATTAAAAGAGAGGGAGAGCAGAAAATTCCCAGATGTGCTAGCTGAACTTTCCAGCGTGGCATGAGCACCATGTGTGGTCGGCTTGACGCATCTCCAATCTCTATTGTTTTGAAGGCACATGCTATCGTGGTCTGGACTGTTATACTGCTTATGACAAATATGCAGCCATATAAAAGCCTTTTGCTCGGCCTGGTAAACTGATGGGAGTCGCAGATTTCGGGGGTCTGAGCTTTGTGCAACTCAGCTCTTATTTCCATGATCGATGAAAAACATGTCCGAATCAAAAGGACTGCCTCAGCATTTCAAACCAACAAGAATCTATCCAGGCTTTCACTTGGCTTGTGGCATCATTTTAACAAGGACACACGTCTGGAGAGAACTTGGAGGACATGTATTGTCTGAATGTGGGAGCACAGACTTATTAGATTGGGGACGAAGTGAGTTTGAAAGTCCGAAATCAATCCAACACCCTGTTAAGGACCTCAGAGTAGGGACGATAGTCTACTTTTCAACACTGGTCGATGGACAACGAGCCATAAGCTAGCATCCCTTAATGAAGCATCCCCTAATGAGACGACATGGAAGGCTGGGTTAAACCAGATTTCACGTTAGCTGTAGGTGGTCAAAAATAATCAGTCAGTTCACTGGCAGTCGTAAATTACCTCTGCCACTCACAGTTGTGATCACCCAGTCCGAGAAATTGTGAAATGGAGGAAAAGAAAATACGGTTTCGTTTAATATCAAGTACATCCCAGAGTAGAGATGTCATGATACCAGAATGTCTAGTCGATACTGACACCAAGTAAAGGATCACAATCCTCGATATCAAATTATACTATACCACTATAATACATAGCCCCAATTACCCACTCGTTTGTAGCTCCCCCTAGCACTACTAATGCTCTATGCCAGCCAACATTGCTTAAGAGTGATGAGAGGAGAGAGGGCCATCTACCCACCCGGAGAGAGCACGGCTAACTGTGCTCTCTCTGGCTCTGGCCACTGATGGCAAAGAGGCATGGCTTGGCATTCAAACTCGCAACCTCTGGGAGCCCCTATAGCGGAAGTGCATTAGACCGCTGAGCCACCCGGAGCCTTACCTAAAGAAAGAACTGGAAGCAGTGATCAGACCGAATATGTCCCATAATACACTTTGATGACTGGCATGGTTGCAGCTACAATGGTAAAGGTCAATGGTTAAGGTCACCGTTGGGTTCATTCACTTGGCCATTTTTCGTGCGATGGTGTGGTTTACAAATCACTAATGGTGAATGCACACCAGAAAAAGAGCCACTGCCAGCTTAGACATTAAATAAATATATTTAATATTTCCAAAATCCAATAAACCAGGAGTAATTATGCTGGTTTTGTAGGAGAACAGGATGTCATTCAGCAATTTCACATCTTTTATATGCTCTGAAAAGCCAACAATGACTGAATGTAGCCATACTGCACAGCCCTAATGGAGCAGTTGCATAGTTCTGTAAAGCTGAGGGGTGTTGTAATTTAGTTTAGTGTTTATTCTTGGATCAAAAGAAAAAGAGAAAATAGAAAGAAAACAGAAAATATTAAATATAAATAAAAAAAAAACCTGCATAGAAAATTAGGAAAGAATATTAGGATTGTTTTCAAATTGCAATATTGAAGAAGTACTGAACTCGACACTGTGCATCTCCACAGTGCCTCATTTTGAAGACTGTGCAAGTGTTCAAAAGCTTAGATGAAATGCCTATAGACGTGGTCTTTCTAGTGGTGGGTTTTGCCACCATCCTCTATCAAGTAGTCTCCAGACATGCATTTATCCTCATAGTGAGATCTCCCCCTGGGCCCAAGAGACTCCAAATTAGCCAGTGTTCTACAGTGCAGGAGCTGGATTATTTCTCAATCATAGGATAGATTGGTCTTAGAACAACATCAGGCTATGAGAATACTGCTGAAGCAGCATCTCGACTTCTGCCTCTCTGACCGGGTTAAGAGTGGAGCTTTCCCACACTGAACAATATCAGCATTCATGTTGGGAATGATGCTCCAGTGGGCCGCTCTACACCGCTGTGATAATTATTCCAATGTGGCATGACTGAGAGATGAGGGCTGAGAGAAAGGCCACAGACTAAGCTCTCACAAACCCCCTCCACCCACACACACACACACACACACACACACACATAAACGAACACGATTTTAAGGATTGCAACTTGCAACTCAGCAAATGTACAAACAGCAGGATTCTGTGGGAGAAAGCAGCTGCAAAATATCAGTCGACCCTTCGTGCATCTATTAGCATAAGTGGCACCGTTTTCACATGTATAATCAGAGCAGGATGGGAGAGTATGTCCAATTATACGATAACCCTCGCAGTCATCATTAAGCAAGCTTCAGCTGCCACACTTGTTAGAGGAGTACAGATAAGTGTGCTTTTAGAAATGTATATAGGTCTAGGTTGTCCAGGGCACAAATGTAGACGAATCTGCTCTGCACTATTCTACTGTGCAGTGCCACCTGCCCAAACATGGCCTTCATTACTTTCATTTTTAGATACACTTCTAAAATATACAAATATTTATACAATGAGGGATAGGAAAATGATCATGTGATTAGGTGGTTCTATTGTATAGTTTACATTTGGCCTGATTTCTATAAATAATAAACAAAAAATAATGATGCAACATTTAATGGACAAATAAAGGCCATAAATTTGAAAACGCTGAAATCCTGAATACTGAAATAGAAAATAAATACATGCCTTTAAACAACCACCAGAGTTCACAGGTCAGATACCACGCAATGGGGAAAAGTTAGCAACACAAGATGAGAGCGCTGCTGCGTGAGACACCTCATCAGGAGCCTGGGGAGAGCGTGTGGGTGCTGACCTTTCAGCCCACATTTTGACTAGTGTTCAAAAAGCAAGTTACAAATATACACTGTTTATATATACATATTGGCAGGCTTCATCATATGGGCTATCAAATATGTGTATGTCCATATATATATACACATATATATACACACACACACACAGCAGCTAAACGTTAAGCCCTGGGCTGATTACGCAATTAGGAGCTGCAGTAGCATCAGCAGAAAAGAGCTCCATGTTTGGATAACCTACAGGACATACCTGCACGCGTTACACATGCAAGCCACATGTCGCAGCCAAAACACAGCTTCACCTGATCTAAACAGGTAACATTTGCAAGCCATGTTTTCACTTCTGAGAATGTGGCAACTCAGCTCAGCTACACGAGAACAAGCTGATTCATCAAAGAAGCCGATATTCTAATCAGCCTCCGACAAACACAGCCGAGATACTCGCCATTTAACCCCGAGGCATTACACTAAAGTTAAACTGTAGTTACACTGTACAGACAAAAGTATTTGGACACCTGTTCATTCACTGTTCCTTACGAAATCAATTTTCATTTTGCGCATCGCTGTGAGGATTTGATTGCATTCAGCGAAAACAGCCTTAGTGAGGTCAGAATGTTGGATCACCACTCCCTATTCCCAAACCAACTTCCCAAGTCATCCCAAATGTATCAGATGGAGCATCACCAACCATCATTCCAGAGAATGTAGTTCTTCCACTGCTCCACAGCTCAGTGCTGGGGGGGCTTTATACCCCTCTAGCCCACATCTGGCTTTAGGCAGCAAGGTGGTGCCAATAGGTTTATGTGTTTATCTGCTCAAGAGAGTCCTACTCTACTGACAATACGTATCTATAGAGGCTAGACAAGCTGAGTATGTGTGTATTTGCAGCTTTGAACCTCAAAGCAGCTGGCTGCATTCATTAGAAGGGGTGTCCACAAATATTTGGACATACAGTATATATATTTTTGTGTTGATAATTGATTGACTTATTTAAATTATCAATGATCACTGAATGTATGTATTTATTTATGTTCAGTATTTAATGTAGTTAAGAAATAGCACCCCAACAGAAATAGGGGAGGTTGAGTTGAGGTCTGGAAGGCTAACATTTACATTTATGGCATTTAGTTGACGCTCGTATGACAGAGGTGGGCCAATGTAGTGTTAGGAATCTTGCCCAAGGACTCTTATTAGTGTAGTGCAGCATAGTAGACCGGGAATCGAACCCCAGTCTCCCACATGGTGTGGTAGCTCACTGGAAGGTAGTGGTGTTATCTGTTGCGCCACATCAACCACTTGTAGGTTTGCTAGAACTGCAAATAAAAAGCTTGGTCTGAGACCAAAAGACCTTTAGGAAGATTTAACACCAGACTCTAAACTAGTGGTGCACTATTCTACTGTGCAGCAATGCCTGCACGAATATGACCTTCAAGGCCTCCAATTTTCCTGCAAAAACACTCACAATTCAAATCGATTCAAATATTTATTTAGAATAAATAACTATCTTATTTAGAAAATAAGAAAGGTTTTCAGATTCTTTAGGATATATTTTTAACTTTCAACTGTAAATAACAAACCTAGGTGAGAACAAAGGAAATCTGGGTTTGCCCGAAACCAACCAACCAACAGTCTGCAGTGAGCGCACAGATTTCTTGCTAGTATCAAGAAACATCAAGCTTCAGCAAAGCATCAGCTGAGCATCATCACAGCAGGGGCGTGTTAGAGTGTGTCTGGATCTGAGGAAGAATAAATCTCATGGTTCTACGCTGTACGAAGGCAGTGCAGAGAGCAGACAGCAGAAGAGCAGCGCTCGCAGACACACTAACCGCAATGCACTATATATAGAGCAGCTGTGACACATCACTGGCACCGCTGCACACTCCACTTTCTTCTGCACAACTCTGGAAAAAATACACACACAGTCCAAGAAACAGCTCTCACACACCGTTCCAGATCTGAGAGGACTGGCGGACAGTGATGCGCTTTTTTTTAAGGAATAATTCTGCAGGAAGATTGAAAAAGAGTGAGCGTTAAGATCGAGAAACCAGCAGAGGAATCTAACTTTCAGTCACAAGCATGAAAAAAGAACTGGATTACCTCTCGCAAAGCTGCAGAAAAGGTCCAGAAACGTCTCCTGCTTTTCAATCAAATGTCATGAATGCATTGTGGAGGAGAAAGGAAGGAGGTATGTGTGTTTGGGGGGGTGGGGGTGGGGGATGCTTGGGTTGTCAAAAACTGTGTGTCAAGTTTTCAGTTCCATGATAAATGGTAGTGGAGAGGGCAGCATCTGCCACAACAGTAAATGTCATCTACTGTTCTAAAAATAAAAAGGATTACTGTAAAATGTGTATTTATCAGTCTATATATCATCGTCTGTCTGTCTGTCTGTCTGTCTGTCTCTCATCTCTATCCATCTAGCCATTTATCCATATATCTATCCATCCGTCTATCTACCTATCTATCCATTCATCTGCCTATAGACACACACATACACACACACACACACACACATTTCTATCCTATATTTCTTTAATTTGTATAAAAAAAGTGAAAATGCAGCACATTTATCATGTAAATATCCCGCTGCAGGACACGACCCCTCTGAGATTCCTTCCTATAAAACTCTGAATACAGAAAGCAGGAGCAGAGAATTCACAAGAGAGCCACTGTGAGACTGTGAAGTCTGGAGCCCTTCTGATTTCCCCTGCTATGATATTGCTATAGACTAATGCAAGTTTGAATGCAGACACTGTGTGTGTGTGTGTGTGTGTGTGTGTGTTAGCCCAGCTTGTGGCCAGGTGTTCCAGAGCAGGGGTATTGCCTTCATAGAGCATCACTTCATCACACCCTGACAGAAGCCTACAGAGCATAGAGAAGCCATCTGTGAACGCGCATGTGCGCACGTGTGTGTGCAAATTTATGCCACAGGGCAAGGACATGTATTATGTCCACACCTGCCCCCCATAAACAGAACCACACGCGCCTAACGGGAAGTCCAACACACCCCTGACAGACATACCAAGGCTGTATCCCCAGATGAAGTCCCCTCCAGCCAGCCACTCAGCACGGGGAGAGGGGCTATATACACAGACAGACTGTTAAAAAGGTACACGACAACAGGCCGGAGCCAAAAAGGAACATGCTTGGGGCCGAACATATGGCGAAAATATAATTATGATACTTAAGGACAATGTACCGGTTACGTGTAGAAATACAGACTCAATTAAACAAGCTCAATTATGCTGTTATGGATGCCTGTCTGTGATCTCCCATTATATATCACACCCCAAGACAATAACCATGTCTGAAGGGTGTCTAATAACAGTTATTACTTAATAATTTAGTGAAGGAGCTAATGAATTCAGCCACAGATACTGCACATTAATGTAATAATCTATTAATCTATCAGAATATAATTTTGACATTATGATATTATCCAGCAAACTGGTTAAGATGAACCCCTTAATAATAACTGGTTGATAAACAAGAACCCTAGGGGGGGTTACTTCAGGCTTCAAACTCCATTGCTCAAAAATGATCAGGCTATAAATAACTGCGGGTGTGTGGCGGGATCCATCAATCCATCCGCCAATCCGTCCGTCAATCCATCCATCCGTCCTTCTATATTTCCATCTGTCCATCCATCCATCCCACCGTCAATCCACTCAACAGTACATCTGTCCATCCATCCATCCATCAATCTATCCATCCATCCGTCTATCCATCCCACTGTCCATCCATCCATACGTCTATATTTCCATCTGTCCATCAATGCATCTGCCAATCTATCCATCCATGCATATATCTTTCCATCCATCCATCCAACTGCCTATAGACACATGCCTATGTTCACACACACACACACACACACACACACACACACACACACACATATATATATATATATATATATATATATATATATATATATATATATATATATATATATATATATATATATATATACACACATATACATATACATATATATATATATATATATATATATTTATATATATATATACACACACACACACATACACACATACATACATACACACACAGATGCACAGTCATATATATCCTGACCACTGATGAACAGGGTAAAAGGAGGCTAAGGCCAAAGTACGCAGAGAGAAAGCTTAGATAGATATGGAACAGACTGAGAAGAGGTGGTGCAGTGCAGTGAGTGTCTCGTTGGAAGTGTGGAAAATGGGTGGCAAATCAAGTGATGCCATTAATGGGCAAGAAGGTGCGAGTGGATCTGGCCATGCCAAAGTCCATAGTGTGAAGGAACCATTCCATACCTCACCGAATCGCAGCTGATATTCGAGCTCGTGGAGGTGTTACACACCATTAGGTGCGTTTCAGTCGCAGGTGACTCATCTTCTGTCTTTTGAGCTTATGTATGCTGTTCAACACGTCTCATATATTTATGCAATTTTCACACATTTTAACACAAATCCTCACTTCAGAAAAACAAAGAACTGAGCTGGCTCTTCTCCGCCAGTGAAAACGGCGCATGCTTCACTCAACTTCATTTCAGACTAAAATACACCGACTCGCACAGTGACCTGACTGTAAATTGTAATTTCAAAAGGAAGAAACACTCCAACAGCAGACCTTCGAACAGCACTTCATAAAGCAAAACGCAACAAATCCATTTCTCCCCCGTAAAATGTTTACTCAGACAATAACAGTAAACAACTCCCCTCTGTATTTCACATCTCCGGGCAGCATTCTTTGTCACAGTGCTCCTCAAAACTTTCACTTTAATAGCTAACCAACATAACGTAATTTGCCGGGTGGAAAAACGGAGGAATTGCCAAGTCCTCAGGAAAGCCATTTTACTGCATGCAGCTAATGAACACTCGTTGTGAGCTCATATTGAAAAGAAGTGGTGTGCTCGCCAAACTAGGTGTGTTAATTGTATCTGACTTCAGTATCTGTTATTGAAAATGAGCCTATTAACCAGTTCCACACACTAAATGAGCTAATAAAAGGCATTTTTTCCACATAAAGATAAGCTGACTGCACCACAAATACGTAATAGTTGCCAGCCATGGTATATATTGTGGTGGTGGTGTAAAAGGGAAGCAGTGGACTCAACTGCTAGAGGATGAGACACGCCTTCTAAACCTCAGATCTTCAAAAAACTACTTTACAGGACAAAAGGATGCAAAAAGATTTTATTCCCAGTCATTTAGGAACATTTCTATTGGTCCACTCATACAATCCAATAACCAAACAACCCAAGAACCACCTAAGTATAGGACTGAGCTGGAATACCAGTGTCACTGTCTGCAGTCAAGCGAGCTTCTGAAAGGCTGCTGTCCAAAATAAGCCTCTGCTCCAACAAAATCGGCACCTTCAAGCTCAACTAAACCACCGGGATCAAGAAAAAACCTTCTGGATGATTTTTTTTTTCATGAACATCAGATGAAAGAAAAAATTGAGCTGTTTAGCCAAAATGACCAAAGGTATAAACACTACCAAACTGTTAAGCCTGGTGGTGGTAGTATCATGCTCACGTCATTATTGAGCTTTTCTATTGATCTATTCATCATAAAATGTTCAAAGAGGAGCTGCCAGATTCAAATCATGTCAAATTATTCAAATTATGATAAGTTTAATTTAATTTGTGAGACATCGATGATGTACATTATTAGCTGACCTTTGATACTATTTCAGAGGCAAAACAAACTAAGACTTCAAACTGGGTTTAGATCTTTTCTTCTGAGAATGAAAAGAAAGGTCGACACCAGAAACAATCACTGGCATCAGTCAGGCACATTAACAGGCACTGTTAACACTTTGAGAAACGAATCATAAGGTGAAATGATCTTGGAGGCTATATTAATGAGAAAGTTAGTCAGGCTGACAGCTAACAGTCTAATTAAGCAGGGCTGGTATGGGTAAATGATAAACACCAGAAGCATATGTATGCAGCATAAAGGACAAGATGAATTATGAGGTAAAAGGATAGAAGAGGAGGAACTGGTGATTATCTTGGAGGATAAATTAAAGTGACAATAATAACGGCGCTGACAGCTAATTATCTAATGAAATGAGATTAGTACAGGGAAATGTAAATCACTGCAGGAGTAGATTTGTGTGGAAGTCATCCATCTAGATAAAAAGGGAATGGAGAAGTTCTCAAAGGATGTATTAACATAAAATGCAATCCTAGCTGACAGCTAATTGTCTAATTAAACACAATCAATATAGGTAAATGCTAATCACTATAGGAAGGTGCACACAGCCCTGTTTGCAGTAATAAGGGAATTAAGTAGAACGGAGAATGAGTATTACTCCAAACCTTGTCAGCAGGCCTTCCAATAGCCGAGCCTGACTGGCTCAGAGGGTGTAGAGGTTTTTAATGGGTGGGTAATGACCAAAAGCATCCTAGAGCTCCACCAAGGCTCTCAATAAAAATCCCCCTAGAGCTTTGGAGATGCCAGCCACCAAAAGAGAGCACAATCCATGACTCGCTGTTCACTCAGCATGTGATAATGCACTAAACTTTAAATGCAAGCATGAATCAATACAGTTGTGATCAGTGATGTATATCAATTTATGAACATCATGGTAATATTAGACTTTCAATGATTACATTGAGCTGTTGAGGGGTTTTCTGAAATTAACACAGGGTCAGAATTATGAAGTATGAAGTATGAACAATAAACATACACCCACTTCTTGATCTAATACACCCAGACATGCTTTGGCAAAGCCTCCTAATATCCTGTTAGAGATCATGATTGACTACAGCTCGTGAAGTCTCTATGCCCACAAGAAAAGCACTAACAGACAAGTAGGTACAATGGGAAAGTCCAAGGAGCTCAGGGCAGACCTGAGAAGGATGATCGTAGATTCACAGGAATGTCAGGAATGCTTCTTGGCCCAAGAACCAGTAAGTCACGGGCCTGGAAGCTGCTAGACAACCAGTGTCACTGTTTATAGTCAAGCAAGATCCACATCATCAGCTATAACACATACCGAGTAGGTCCCCCTCGTGCCACCACAACAGATCTGATCACTCAAGGCATGGACCACACCCCTTTATGGACCGCATCAATGGGTGCCCATGACCCTGCCACTGGTCTGGAACCACTTTTGGTAAGTACTGTCCACGGCATACCACAAAAACCCTACAAGACCTGCCTGATGTTTTGGAGATCTTCCAGTCGTCTAGCGACATCACAATCTGTCTGTCTTTAAAGTGGCTCAGACGCTGCCTAATATGTAGATCCCACCCCTTGATAGGTTCCACTGGAACCAGATCACCAATGGTCTTTCCTGTTCACCTGACCATTGTGCTAACGTTACAGCTGATGGATGCACGTGCACTGCGTGCTTACAAATCAAGTCAGTGCCAAGAAACCAGTATGATTAACTGGACCAATGTTGCGATTCTCTCCAGGCATTAGAGCTCATCATATACAACACACTTGATAGGAGTGGTGGTGGTGGGAGAGATGTAGTGGAGCATAGCCAGTCTGAGGGAAAGAAAAACAACAGTAACTCGCATTAACGCCGGGCACGGCTGTCAGGCTATCATTATGATGGCGAGAGAGCAGAGGTGTGAAGAATAGGGGGTTCGGCCATTAGACGCAGACACACACAAAAGCATTAGCATCTGAATGCCTGCATGGACAAATTGGCCAAAAACAGTGCCGGGTTTAGTACAGGGAGCGTGGGTGTGTGGGTGGGGGGTGACAAGAATAGCATCACTGCTAATAAACCAACACGACACAATGAAATGTGGTGGAGTTTTGGCTGGGTGAGTAATGTGACTGTGCCACATTAAAATGTTCTTTTGACTCTTTTACATTGTCCTGGAGTTAAAGTCAGAGCTAGCATGCAGGGGCGGGTGGGGGGGGTGTGTGTGTGGGGTGTCCGCAGTTTTCCCTCCCAAGACCAGACAACAGGCAGGCATAGGGGTCCCTGATATGATCAAATGTTATAATACTATGATGCTTGGACACATTTCTGCCATATACATCTAGCTTATTTCTATTTCATTAATGACATACCATCATATCGCCCACCCATACGACTGTGGTATTACCCGCACGAAGTAATACCACCCTCCTTCTAGCCATTGCTGGGTTTCTAAAACTGGGCCTAACATGTAAAATGCAGCTGGACACAGTAAATGGACACAATCCCCCAGTGTACCCACCAGGGGCTGGCTGGTTGGCTTGGCTACACTTGGCTGATTGACATTTAGCTAATCCCTGGAAGTGCTGGGATGAATTACTCAGCTCACACTGACTCTGAGGAAATGGCCATAGAAGCTTTGGCTGCGATTAATCCCCCCTGCAGTGTTTAGCTGGGTTGGATATGGCCTATTAATGGCCTAATAAACATGCTATGCTTAAACAAGTGTGCTTAAGCAAGCACATATATCTCTGCCGTGGCGTACACCACATATACTCACACCCTTACGGACCAGTACTTAAAAGGGGCCCTAGAATGTCAAACTGTATTTATCTTGACATAGTAGAATAATGGGAGGTGAACGGGGATCCATGCTAGGCTAAAAGCTAACGCTAGGCAGTGATGGTGTTTACAATCTCTTCTCTCCATCCTCCGCTCCCTCAAAAACAAACAAATCTCGGCTGAACCAAACTGGAGCTAAAAAGACACCAAAAGAGAAAGCACTGGTTATTTTCTTTACCAGTAAGGCTTGAGAAAGCCAAACCCAGGAAAAGGCAAGGCTAAAAGCTAACTGGCAACGATCTCTTCAGCTTGCTACCAGCACATCACGCTGAGAGGACACAACAAGAGGACAGCAATCCATCCAGTAAGACTTGGGAATAGTTACAGTGTTTTTGGCACAATGTTGAAACTCTGCGATGGTTTTTACAAGCCCTACATTTCATTATGAGGAAAAATAACAGGGTGGTAAACAGGCTTGAAACATCGCATCTTAGCATTTTTTGTCACATACGATCTGTACATCGAAACACTATTTTTTCTGGCCCCTTTAAAAGACTGGGACTAACATTTGCATGTTACTAGATACCCAGCATCTAGATTTACTGCGAGCTCGGCCTCAGTAAGTCTTATTATCCTGGGCTGAAGCCACTCACTTCGCTTCCAGCAGACAATAGAAGACTTACAGTGATTTACAGTGAATCCACCTCTCCAGCATAATGTAATGGACTTTAAACCATTATGGGGTAAGAGGCTCCTGCTACAATCAGAAGGCATTTTTATGAATGCCTTGCTTTGACAGGAGAACATTAACATGGCCCTCAGCTACTGGAGCTATTCACACATTTACAGCATTGGATGCACTGCCATGTAGGAGCGATGAATTGAGAAATATGAATGTGTTTATTATGAGCTGCTGACAGCTGTGTCTTCGACCCTTCAATCGCAAGACTTTTCGTCCATATCTTCGATATTCTGGCCCTCGTCTCCCTGGTCCACCCACCCAGCTTTCAGCGCAGGACTTATCACAGAAGTTCAGTGTGAAAGATGAGGCATTTGTGTCGCTTGGATTGAGGATCAGAGACGTTTCGGAAAGCTTAAACGTTTACATGGTAATTCTGGCTTTCCCCCCCATATCCGCTTTACACGCCGACACAGTCTCTCCTCAAGCATGAAAATCTGGAATTATTTGCCTCTGACTAAGTGCTAATCCCACTCAACCGCTCCGCAGGGTGACAGCAAAGTGAAGACTTGGGTGGGTCCATCGGAGGAATGCGTAAACCACGTCTGCGTAGCACGTGGCCCCTGGTACGAGGCCACATACATTGGTTGGCAGGGAGCTGCCGATGGCTGCAGCGTCAGATCAGGGTGAGGTTATGGGTGGAGAAGGATCGAGTCCCTTGGGCGAATATAGCAGAAAACCAAATGGGGTATCACAGTAACCACTTGGCAACACCAGAGCAACTACCTGAGACGCCATAGCAAACAATCACCTGGCATACTATAGTAATTGCTTAACAACTACTAAGCAACACCCCAGTAACCACACCTAGCAACACTATAGCATCCAATTACCTATCTAGAATACCACAGCTACACCACAGTAACCACTTAGCATCATCATAGCAACCGCCTAGGGACACCATGTCAAGCATCTAGAAGCACTACGGCATCCATTAACCAACCACTTCGCAACTCCACAGCAACCGTGTGGAATACCACAGAAACCACCAAGCAACACCACATCAAATACTTCGCAACATCATAGCAACCATGTAGCATACACACCATCAAGCACCTAGAAACACCACAGCGTCCACCTGACATCCCTATAGCATTCACCTAGCAACTGTATAAAATATCATACTAACAACCTACAAAGCAACACTACAGCAAACACCTAGCAACACCACAGAAACATCATAACGTAAAAAAAACAAAAAACAATATCAACCACCTAGAAACACCATGGCGGCAATCTACTACATTACTACAGTTACCACCCACCAAACATCTGAAATACCATAGCAACCACCTAGCAACTATTTAGCAAGCATCTAGCAACACCAAATCAGCCACCTGGCAACACTATAGCAACCATGTGGAATAACATAGCAACCACCTAGCCTCTCCCCAGCAAATACTTAGAAACAACATAGCAACCATGTAAAAAAAGCATCAATCTGACATCTCCACAGTTACCACCCACCAACCATCCAAAACACCATATCAACCACCTAGCAACTATATAGCAAGCATCTAGCAACACCAAATCCGCCACCTGGCAACACTATAGCAACCATGTGGAATAACATAGCAACCACCTAGCCTCTCCACAGCAAATAAAGAAACAACATAGCAACCATGTAAAACAGTGTAAATCTGACAGCTCCAAAGTTACCACCCACTAACCATCTGAAATACCATAGCAACCACCTAGCAACCATTTAGCAACACCATACCAGCCCTCTAGCAACACCATATCTATTGTATTCGATAAAAAAATACATTCTATTAAAATGTATGGCACTCAGCCCTACATGCTTCCCCCGCCATCTGCAGAAGTGTGGCGGCATCACCGTGTCCCAAAGCCCTCTCTAACCTCTAGTCACAGTTGTGCACATGTCACGTTTAATTCCGCAGACTGACTTGGGGTCAGTAAAGTCACAGAGTCTCGACGGCGGACGTTAAATGCCCCTGACAAGCCACGGCCAAGGAGAACGCTGCAGTGGTGCCCAGAAAGGAGGTGCATTTTGAAAGAGAACTGCATGGCTTCGTGAAATGCGTTCATTTCCATTGATCGAGGGGAGCTTGGCCCTCTTTCTGCCCCTCTCCACACTGCTTATGATTGATCGCAGCACTAATTACTTTCTCATCTAAACAAAATACATCAACGTCAGGATTCGTCACTGGGGGACCATCGGTCTCCAGCATTTCGCAACCTACTTCAGATCATTAGCAGGCCATTCTCAAGCCTATTAGTGCGACTACTGTGGAAGCTCTGCGATTATCACGGGTTCCTTAAAGGAGGGGGTTGCAGGACAAAGACTCCAGCCATGAAGTGGTGTGAATAAACAGAGATTGTGCTTGTTTACAAGAGCAGAATGGGTCAATGAGGCTTATAGAGTCGGCCTTCGTAGCATGCAGAGTCTTACTACTGTGACGGGAGAAAGCCAGGGCCTTTAATGAAGCACAAGCCTATACCGAAGGCCTTATGCAATTACAAATACTCAGCCACTTTTATAAGAAGACACAAATAGCACTGGCCAGTTGCATGTAAACAAAGCAAGCTCCAAACGTCCCCTTTGTTTGCCCTCTGCTCTTGTATATTTTCCTAGCACTTAGAGGGAAAAAACTCCAGTTCACGCAGGATCGCCCAGCTGAATACACAGAGGAGCTGTTTTCCAAATTTCATCCTAATGAAAAGCAAACAAAACACACACATACACACCCACCGAGCCCGCACAGATATCAGCTTTCCAGTTATGGGTCACGGAGCACTCATGAGATGATGGGAGCGCAGGAAATGACAACATGGGAGCTGTTTTCCATTGGGGCTGCAACTAACCATTATTCCTATAAATAAGGCTGTATTCCACCAGAATCATCCCTGGCTCTTTTTTCTTTTCTTTC
Organism: Salminus brasiliensis; assembly: GCF_030463535.1. Taxonomy (NCBI): domain Eukaryota; kingdom Metazoa; phylum Chordata; class Actinopteri; order Characiformes; family Bryconidae; genus Salminus; species Salminus brasiliensis. The sequence continues at coordinate 6,349,881 of NC_132890.1, forward strand.
GTGCTTCACAACAAAAAAATAGAAGCCGCGTAGACCTCTGAACCTTCTGATGTCATTCTGTAGCCCGGGTCATGTTCGGATTCATATGAGGAACTTTGTGTCTAAGCTTTGTGACAGAAATGAATGGCACATTTAAAAATACACTATAAGGACAAATGTTTTGGGACACCTGAACATTACGCCTACGGGAGCTTTTATGACATCCCATTCTAAACCCACAGGCATTAATATGGAGCTGGTCCCCCTTTGCTCAGCACTCGGCCCGGACCCCGCTCTGTAACTTGGTCTGACAGGCACTCGGTGGCTGAGCTGCTGTCTGTGGTTCCTCCTAAACGCTGCCACTGTTCAAGAACAGCCCTCACAGCTGATGGAGGAAGATCTAGGAGGGAGGAAATTTCACCAGCTGACTTCTTGTAGCGGTGTCTCCTATTACATACAGAACCACGCTGGAGTTCAGTGAGCTCTTCAGAACCTCCCATTCTTTCACTAACGTGTGGAAGAAAGGCCGACTGCATGGCTAGGTGTTCTCAACTACAGCTAAAGTAACACGCTGGTCCACAATAACAATGTGCAAACACCTAGCAACTACTTAGCAACATCATAATAACCACTTATCAACATCATTGCAAGCATGTAGTAACACAATATCAACCGCCTAAGAACACCATAGCAACCATCTAGCATCATAGCTGGGAAAAGATGGGGGAAAAAAGAAAAAAGGTTGGGGTCCACTTTGGTGTCTGGGTTCCTCTCGATGTTACTAACTCAATAAGGAGTTTGGTTTATTGGCTTGCTCTGAAGAGCAATACCATGGACTATGGAGAAATATGGAGCCTGAGTCATGGCTAATTCTTTTGTTCAGTATTAATTGACAGTTTAGGATATCGTAGATAAATTAAACCACTTTATCCTCTACAAGTACAGAAAGATCAGATCGACCCTTCCTCAGCATTAAGGTAATCTGATTAGATAAACACTAAACTCAACTGGGAACAAAACAACCAACAGCATCAACCAATTACCTTATAGAAGATTCCTGGCAGCTGCTTAAGAGTCATCCTATGGAAGACGAACACGTCGTACACGGCTGCCACGGCCAGCACGGTGACACCCTGCTCCTTCCACAGCATGCTGCAGGCAGAACACGCTAGACTGCCCAGGAACCATGCCCAGCACTGGCCCCAGGCCCCCTCAGCCCGCAGGGTGCAGTGGCCTATGTAGCAGCGCAGTGCCAGCAGGAAGAAAAGCGCGGCCCCCACGTCTGCCCTGCCCACGATGCCAGCAACCGCCTCGGTGTGGACGGGGTGCGAGGCGAAGAGTAGGCCGGCCAGCAGCCTCCAGCAGCCCCGGCCCAGCAGCGCGCCCGCCAGGCTGGAGAAAAGCGCCGTCACGGCGCAGTGCAGCCCCACGTTCACCAGATGATAGCCCCATGGTTCCAGGCCCCCCAGGGCATAGTTGACACGGAAGGAAAGCGTGCAGAGCGGGCGGTAAGACTTGTGGCTGCCGCTGTGGGTGAGCAGCGTTCCCCAGAAGTCGTCGTAGAAGACGTTGACCCAGGGGGTCTCAGGGAGCAGGTCCTGGTTGGTTTTGATCGCACGGCTGCGAAAGAAGAAGAGAATAATCAGTGTGTTTCTTTGTAGAGCAACATAACAGGGTGGTAAATAGGCTTGCAAGAGTGCCTCTGAGCATTGATCCAGCTGTGAAGTGACATTCTTACTATGTATACATCAAATAACTCCTTAAATATTCAATATATGCATATAGACCTTTAAACTGGCTCCAATTCTTTTTAGGACTGTCCGCCACCAAAGCGCTTTCTAGACAAATCCACTGTGCTGAAGACGTGGCCAAATTCTCCCCGCAGCTTAATGAATTCAGCCTGTCGGTCAGTTGAAAGGTGCCGATAGGACAGCTCTCTGGGTGCTAAGAAACTGAAATGGAATGGAATCTCTGTGCACTGACGTTGCTTTGGGCAGTGAAAGGCATGGCCGCTCTCATATCATGGCACTTGCTCAGTTATTGTGCGAGGGGCCCGGAGTGGGCAGCCATAGACATTCATCACCGTGGAAAGCTCTTAGAGCTGACAAGCCAGCCTTGACAGATCACTGAAAGGACAGGGCAGAACTCGCACTCCTGCCCGGGGAATGTGAAGTGCAGCATGAGTGCATGTGTGAATGTGTGGGTGGATGTGTGAGTGAGTGTATATATGTGTGTATGTGTGAGAATCGGAGTGTGTGTGTGGCAATGAGAGGATGAAAGTGCATGACCGTTCTCCAGCTTTCTGAAGGTTACTCATCTTCGACAGCTTTGCCTGGCTTGGCCTGGCTCTCACCTTCAAGCTTGAGCAGCACCTGAAGTCAAAGTCAGTCCTTGAACCAGAGTGATGGATGGTACTGGAATACTGGAGGTCTTATTGATCTTACGGTCGGAGCACACCGACCAAACCTTCTTCAACAAATACGAAACGTACCGATGTCTCCAGTCATCCAGAAAGAGAAAAATTACGGTTGGTGTGCTCTAGCCTACATAGAATAGGGTGTGAGGATGTAGAGTGGAGGTTTCACTGGCTTTGTACTGGGTTTGCATCACATGCTCAGCTGAAGTACAGCTGGGGGAAATCACTGCAGTAATCTTACAGCCTAAGAACCATAAGACAGGTAGCAGTAGCGGTTAGGAGTGGCGCATCCGTTGGACCTCGAGGGCTGGACAATATTAAAATGCAATTATACAAATAATGCAAATGTAATTTGCTGGTTTTTGTGCTGATACGTCTCAAATAAATCAATCCTTTCAATGTATGCAACACCTCCCAACAGCACCAACCACTTACCAAATTATGTAGATGGTCAAGACCCTACATACATGCATATTTACACATATGGATCAAATCTGTATTGGACATTATACATAATTAAACAGAATATTTTTAGTTACGGATGCAGGTTGTGGTGGAGCACAAACTGGACTATAGCTATAGTAATAGACCTCACTGCAGTCTGTGTAGTGTTGATGGAAGCAACCTGGTGATGTATGCTGTTAGGAAACTGGACCTGTATGTAAATAATGGGTGTACAGTTGAGACTGCATGTACTGTATATGGCTGGCTCATTTATGATTAGAAGGGGTCCGCTTGCTGAGGGCCTCCTAAGCAACCGATACTTTACTTTATATGGTCATAATGGTGGGAACCTGTTTTAAAGAGCAACACCAGTGAAATTCAGACCCTTCACAGTCTGGTAGCTGGTTGTGTGTTCTTTTGATAGTGTATAACATTACATAAAATGATGTCTGCCTGCCAATGAGTCTCAGAAAAAAGCTTCAGCGAGTCGTGACGTCAGCCCAGACAGGGGGCCATTATAGTGTTTCCCTGCTTCCAACACGACTGGTCTAACAACTATGTCTACCCATGTCTACTAATGTCTACCATCAGCAGACCCTGCCAACACTGAGAAACCAGCCACAAGCCCTGCTCTCACTCAGACTGTGAGAAGAGTTGTGCACTAGCCATGCTACGGTCCACGGTGCTGGCCGTGCAACAAGAGGCGGAAGCGTGGCAAGTAAGCCAGAGTATGCACTAGGCTAATGGCTTGGCTAATGGATTTTAAAGCAGGGTGTGCACAAAAATGTGTGGGGTAGTAACTTTATAGCTTTAGGACCAGGGTTAGTGAGCTAACAAGAGCTAGCTGCATCAGCGGATAACGGCAGTATTGAAGAGTGTCCAACACAAGATTACGCCATGATGACCAGTGGTCATTCCTCTAGAACCCTGAGGGAGTGTGGAAAAGGAGACATGGCTACATAGAAGCAGCTGTTGCCATTTAAAGTCTAAACAGTAAAATATTACAATTTTTACAATATTGCAATTTTTAGAGCTCAACAAAGGGGCTCATCCCAGAATTTCCAGGGTCTCTGAAAATAGGTGTCCTCATTTCAGCCATAGGAATTTACGTTTTCTTAATTTCAAAGTCCGATTTAAGACCGAAATCATCTGAGAAGAAAACCACTGCAGAAATGTTACAATCCTGAAGACAGCCAAGCTCGAAGAAACACTGCGCTGTGCTCCTCCATTTAAAATTCATGACATTCCGCCTCGGAATAATGTGCAATTTACTAAATAACTGAAGATTCCTGGAACAAAGAGCAAAGAGAGCCTAGAAGAGCATGTCTGTGAGGCATTGACTGAACCACAGAGCGCGAGAGCGCGCGAATGTGCAAGAGTGAAAGAGAGAGAAGCAGAACATGGACTCAGCCTCCTCTGTGGATTCGGCAATGGAGGACATGCACCACACCCTTGAGCAAAAACAAACAGAGGCGCAAGAAGAGAGGCATCTCCATGTTGGCATAACGAAGCGTGGAGAGAGCAGGACCAAAGCCCTGTCAATCAAACCAGCCGGCCTGTGCCAATGGCTGAATACTGGCTAACCCAGAGAGAGGAGGAGGAGGTAGGGTGGAAGAGTGAAAGGATCGAGGGAACAAAAGGAGGCGATTAGGATAGAGTGGAGAATGCGGGCGAGAGCCTGGCCTTCCCCAGCGGCCAGAGCGACATGGGGGATATCTATGTGTTTGGGGGATGTGTTTGCAGAGGGGCTAAAAAAAGCACAGATCTGTACAGCAGAACAAAGGGACACTGAGGCGGATATGCTCAGGAGGCCACAGACACCCACAGAGTTCACACTGTCTGCTCTGGTCCCGACAACAAAACAGAAAAGCCATCACACACACACACACACACACACACACACACACACACACACACACACACACACACAGAGACCAACTGATCTACATATGCACAGACACCCACAGATTGTGTCATTTATCCGTCATCTATGCCAAAGTCCTCACGATGCCCTCTGATGTGGCGTCACGCTGTGAGTCACACACCCCCGCCCCGCCCTTGTGAAGCGCGAGTGTGTGTAGACAGGCTGGAGAATCAGCAAGCATCATTTGGCTCTTTTGAGGTGCGTGTGGAAACATACAGGCCTGTAATTAAAACCTGTGATGGATAGAACAAGACACGTGTGATAGCACGCTCGCTGCGCCCTGCCGTAATCAGTCCCCGCGGCACTGGTAATTACCACAGGCAATTAACACAGGCCAGAAAAACAACAGATGCACACGGAGACGGACAAACCATGACAAACAACACTCGAGATAAGGGATGGGCATCTAGGGCGATATGGCTATTTAAGCAATTGTTCGAAAATATACATAAAGCCCCAGGCTCCGCCCCTTTGCTTATTTATTCATCATTAACCACAGGACAGAAATAGCAGTAATAACTGGACACATGTCTCTGTCATTACCCAGGCCTGACACATCTAGACACTATCGAGGTAGCCTTTTCGAGTTAGGCTACCCAATGTTTTAATAAACTGAACCTCTGGCCTGGGATTTAAGCTTCTCTTCAGAAAGCTTTGTTGGCCACCAAGGGGAGCACCGGTTTTTAATGGCTTCCTCCTTGAATTTTGGTCAGACCTTTGGCCAATTGCCCCCCAATAACAACACCTCCCCATCTCACAATCCTGATGGGGTTATATTACTTCTTTGGACTCTTCTAAGACTTGCACCACTCAAGAACCCCTGTCTCCTGATGGTAGGACCAACACCCTTTTGAGCTATGGAATCCACAAGACCTCGGAAGACGTCCTGTTGTATCTTGCATCAAGACGTTAGCAGCAGATTCTTGTAAATCCTGTAAGTCGCAAGGTGGGGCCTTGATTGAATGCAGCAACAAGCACTGGGCGCCCATGACCCTGTCATCGGTTGTTCTTCCTTGGAGCACTTTCGGTAGATTTCGGTAGATCCGAACCACCGTTATGGAGATGCTCTGACCCGGTCATCTAGCCATCGCAATTTGCAGAAGCACAACTCAGGAATCTGTATGAAGTTCAAAAGCTCAATGTTTAATCCCAGGCTGCAGAGCAAAGGCTGGACCTTTGAGCATGTGCTTATAGCTGGTACGCTGCCTTGCATGGTTGCCAGTAGCGACCGTATCCACCTGCCACCTCCAAGAACAGATGGAGACCGGGGGAGGAATGTGCTGAAGATTTCAGCATACTGTACAACACACCTCCAAAAGAAAACTATACCGCTCAAGCCCCTCACGGCCTCAGGGTGAAAGAAACGCATTCTTTGCCCAGTCTGCACAAAATCAAACGCTACAGCAAGCGGCCGAACTAAGTAAGCTAAGACTCCATGAAAACCAAATGATCTATCATCAAACACATCATTAAAATTCCACGCGCAATGTAAAAATCATTCCTTTCTTCCTTTGGCAAGCCTCGTCTGGTCTTTGTTTATTCAGGTATGCCCATTTTGTTCCCTCTAAACCATTTGTCAAATTAGATCTTCATAGCGCTGCGCAGAGGGCTAGTATATGAGCCCTCTCAGTTCAGCTCTATGCCTGTTTTACTGTGCTTTACCCTGGGCCAGGAAAAACTAACCGCACTCACTACCCCAGGGCTGAAACTGAAGCATCTGCCACACTTCGCAGCCAGAGGTCTCCAAGAGGAGCTCTCTCAAATAAATAAGCTACAGGAGGAGCTCCACGATTCATACATGCTTGAAGTGTCAGCAGGGCAAATTCATTTCGATCAATTTTACCAAAATGTAGTTAATCAGCCAAGAAGCCCAACCATGTGTCTGAGGTCTGCTTCTTTAGCTTTGTACTGGAGCTACACCGCTAATGTAGCGGCTAAAGCAGTGGCTAATGCAGTAGTCTCCAACCCCCCTCTTGGAAACTGACCTTCTTGCTGGTTTGCACAACAGCCCAAATCTTACAAACCTCATTAAGTCAATCCAGGGCTTCTAAAGCAGCCATTAGCTGGATCATGTAGTGGCGGATTAGGGTTGAAGCCTGAATTCTATCTGTACCATCTGCCCATTTTTACAGATAACTGTAGGCCTATCCTACAGAAGTGTTGACCAAGCCTGCTGGTCACTAACAAACACCTGAGTCATCTGATTATTGCCTTCAGACATCTGTGATTACCTGAATAAGGCTTGGTAGATTTGAGCAGATCTTTGGGGGAGTGTTGGTGACCACTGTCTGACAGCATCAGAAACCACATTAGCGAGTCTATTTGGCTTTGTTTACACTGCAGGAGAAATCAGATGCGTTAAATCTGATTTTTATATTTTGGACACATTGATGACATTTAATGACTATGGTCAGCTAACCTGGCTAGTTCCTCAAGTTCCTGGGTGTCCACATCTCTGAGGACCTCTCATGGACTCAACACCTCTCATCTGGTTAAGAATGCACAACAGCAACTTTACTTCCTGAGGAGACCGAGAAGGGACTGTCCATCTCCTCAGAGCCTGACGAACGTCTACCACTGCACAATCGAGAGAGTCCTGACCAACTGTCTGACAGTGTGGGACGGCAGCTCCATCGTGGCTGACAGGGTGGCCTTGCAGAAGGTGGTAAAGAATGCTCAGGGCATCACTGGTGCACAGCTTCCTTCCAATCGGAGACGTATATGAAAACACATAGAATTATGGCTGGACTACAGCTGGGCTTTTCCCACCGAGAACCCAGAAAGTCTCGTATTTTCGTATTTTTGAGCCTCCTGACTCGAACAAAGTCCCCAAATATCTTCAAATAACTTCATAGAACTAATCAAGCAAGCAAACCTTGGCTAATTAGATGTATTTGGTTAACTGGGACAGTAGAGAAGAAATATGGAGCCATCAAGCCTACAGTGACATCAAGGGTGCAAGTGTTGCAACCATAAGTGCAACATTTACTCAATTACGTTCCTCCACCGTGAGAAAGGTGCTTCAGTTAGATATGAGATGGGAAGAGAAGGAAGAGGAGGAAGAGCGAGGGAGTGAGAGAGCGAGAGCGAGAGAGGCAGGGAAGAAAGGAGAGAAAAAGAGCGAGAGCTCTCTGGATGTTTTCGAGCTCTGGTGATACCTTTTCCAGTCAGTAGAACATTCTTTTCTCGACCGCACGCCAATGGCCTCTGGAGGGCGAGTCTGCAGGGCCTCGTCTGAGGCCCAATCAGCAAGCTGGCTATAGTGTGACCGGACCTGTCAGGGCCTGTTTGCTTATCGCACAACCCCTACCGTGACTGGCACGTTCTCAGGCGCTAGGGCCAGCTCCACACTAACGAGAAGTGATGTCCGAACGGAGCCGCCGTAACCTAGAGCCCAGTTCCCTCAGACTTGAGGGAGAAGTCAGTAAGCTCTGCGGCGGCGGGAGCAACCCACAGCGATGTCTGTGGCAGGCGGCGGCCTCAGTGTTTTTTCAGACGAGTACATCCAAAACAAAGGCGTGTGATCTTAGCTGAAAGCTAAACAAACCGCACTCAAGTGTCTGGTGCTCGTAATCAAAGCTCTGCTTCGCTCCCGTCGTCGGCGTGATCCGGATCGCATTCCTGCAGTAGGGACACAGGCACCAGGGTGAAATGTAGACCGACCGTGCACTGTAATCAACTTTTAGACTGCTGAAGGAACGTTCTGCAACATGTGCGTTTCTTTAAGTGCTTCTTCTGACTGGCCATCAGCGCCAATTAAGTTCACGGTTGCTTTGCTTGCTGGCGATCTAAGAACTGACCAGAAAACCAGTCCAGAAATGCTCTTTTTTTTTAACAATACACAATGATATTCCATTTGTGCCAGCTTGGAGAAGAAAATAAGGGAGCCACAGTTGGCAGTTAGGGACTTTTTTTGTTTTTTCTTCATGCCAAGTATGTGTCATCGCCTAGCTTCAACGTTTGAAAGCGCCACGGTCATATTTTGAGCATGCCTACGGGGAGGCCCTCCGGTCCGGCCACTCAGCGTTCCTGCCCAAGCCTTTGTCTACAGTTTCTTCCCATGAGAATGCCTCTGCGTCAAGAATAGAATACCTTCTCCCTTCCCTAATGGCACTCACGAAGAATTCTCAAGAACTGCCGCTTTGTTCTCTCAAGCATAATTACTCCCATTTAGCAAGAAATGAAGCAGATTTGATAAAAGACCTTAGAAATGAATAGATTCCAACATTCAGAAACTGTCCACAGAACTAAAGACAGACAGAAAGAAGAAAACAGCCTTCAGAACAACAATGAACACAAGTAGAACATCATCACTACAGTCCCTGAGCATTACAACATCCCCCCAGCACTCAAGACGCTCTCTTCCGTGATTAGAATACAAGACCGGAGATGTTCCGTCTAGCACAATGAGGCTCCACGAGGAAGGAGCAGTCCTTGAGAATCTCACACTGTCCTCCAGGAGCTTTATACAACATCCTGAATAAGAGGCAGCAGAGATGTTATTTATGCTCCTCTAGAAGACTCCAGATCAAATCCCACACCCATTTAAAAAGGAGGGCTGGAGGTAAAAGAACTTCTCTGAAGTTCCATTAGTGCACTCCACTACAGCCGTTCTACTGCTGTGAAGCCCTTGATTGCAAAGCGAGGAAGGCCCAAGCTGCTCTCTCAGGACTAGGACATTACCATATGCAGATCAGGTGAGATGTCAGCCCTCATCATGTGGTCTTTCAATTTGAGGAAACAAAAGCAATCTGCATACATAAATAATTCATCTGCCAGAACGTTATGGAGATGAAGAGCAAGTTAGAGGGGTGATTCTGCAAACCGCAACATTACAAATCACTTCATCAAGAGGGGAAAAGGCAGTTTTAGCAATTTAGACTACATCGCAGACTACATCGCTCATCACAACCAGTTTCATTCAGGGATGCTGTAATCAGAGACAACCAGGAACTTTTCCACTCGCTGAAATTCCCTGTTCGGAAACGGCATTTCCACCGGTTCAACAGTTCAGACGCTCCTCCGCGATACAACAATTCAATTTGTTTCTCACTGCAGGTCTAATATTTCGCTCTGGCAGATGATTAGTCAAAACGTCAGCTGATGGGCGTAATTGAATTGGAGAAAGAAAGAGTGAGAGAGGAAAGTCACTCAGCCCACGGGCCAATGCAAACATTCACACGCATACAAAAAGAGAGGGTCGGGAGCTTTGTGGTCAGCACAAACCAACGCAGGCCACCATGAAATTAACATAGTCACGGGTGGCTGTTGTGCACCTCAATGCAAACAATGCAATTAATGCAACAGTAGCAACCTTAAGAACACCACTATGGAACCCATTTCATATTACATGTCTGTAATAACGATGTAATTACACTTTAATAATCTAATAATCTACTGTGATGTTTTGTTGCAGATGTGTCACACTGTAATTACACTTGTGTATCAGCTTCAGCTTTGAGTCATAATTAAACAAGTGTAGATTGATAATAGCAGCAGATCATAGAAATATAATTACCCAAATTTATTTTATTACACATTTATAACCACATAATAGAGAATAAGCTGTTCCTGCTATGACATACACTTGTGAAATTACATCTTTGTCAAACATGGATTTACCCATTTAGCCCATTTGTAACAATGCGTACAGAACACTTAATAAGATAAACAGATATTAATAACTCGTTCATTGAACAATTCCATAGAAGAACCACTCTTGGACCCTTAAAGAACCATGTTTGAACATTTAAAAGGTCTAAAAAATCTTCACTTAATGCAAACCAAGTTCTTCACACATGGTTGGACAAACATGGTTCTTTAGGGATCTAAAAGTGGTTCAAATCTGGACCTGGAATCCAGTTTCCAGCTCTGGATTTAGTTTTCACTGGACGTTAAGGGAACAGTTTGAGTGGCTACGTAATGTCACATCTATCAAGGTTTACAAACTCCAGAACTGGAAACTGGATTTAAGGCCAGATTTGAACAGCGCTGCTCCACGACATCACTTCAGGAACCATTTACAGCACCTAGTTACATCAACAAGGTACATTTTTGCATCTTCCATCTCTCAACCTTTTTCTGACCGGACACCGATGGAAGCTTGACCGTCGGAACCTCCTTCCCCCCCGATGGAAGTTTGACCTGCTACCTGCCTCAGACCAGCTGCCCACCCTCCAGCTACTGCTACCTGTACACCATGCTACCTGATGGGTCCCCTCTTGTGAGTCTTGGTTCCTCCCAAGGTTTCTTCCTACCATTGTCTGCCATTGTCGCCCTTGATCTTCTCACCCGGGGGTTCAGGTTTTAGTTGAACTCTTGCACTATTGGTGGATTTCAGTAGAGCTGTTTTGCGACAAAATCAGCTGTAAACAGCGAAATGCAAATACGCTTGATCCGATTTGTAGGTGCATGATTATTCGTGTGTAATCACAGAGTTATTAGAGACACAATATAAAATGGGACCACACTTTGACACGCCATCATTCACTTCCATTTTATGCGTTCAGTTTTTCATCTTTTTCTATCAATTCCCCTTCCCTCACACACACACACACACACACACACACACACACACACACACTCAATTTCACCCAGCACAGACACATATCATAATCAGCACCTGTCCCAAGCTTTCATATAGGGCTATGAATCAATCTCTTTCAAATGGTAAAATCAATGGAGGAGCAGACCCTACTTAAGCGATATTGACAAAAAGATGGGGGAAAATATGTGCATATATATATATATATATATATATATATATATATATATATATATATATATATATATATATATATATATATATATCTCACACTCTGAGTGGATCTCTGAGCTTATAATAAATAAGTCTGAAGGCCGAAGAGGCCACCTTATTCCATTACGCCATGCCACGTCTCCTGGGGGAAAATTGAGAGCCTCTGGGTCATTACCCCAAATCCTGTTACTTCACAGTAAAACCATCAGCTCTGAACAATAGTGCTGCTGAAGCTCTGAAATAGACAGCATTGGTATCTCAGTGACAAGAGCAGTTGGTGTTAATAGATTCAGCAGTCCAGCGCGCAAGGTTGGTTGTCTCGCTACGTGAGTACAATTGCAGAGAGTTCACTTCATTTCCAGCCACAATGGACAAAGGAAGACACAGTCACTGAGACCACTACTGCAGTGTACACTCAATTTCCCACAGCCCCCTCAGGATGTCAGGATCAGGCCCTCCAAGGAGCACGGTGTACATTTCAAATATTTGTGCTCAAGGTGTATCGCTTCCAGTGTGCTTGGGCAATACTCCGATTTCTGTTTAGTAGGTGAAAGCAGATGCAGCGTCAATGGTTACTGAAGTTCAGGGCTGCTGTGGCCCTCTGCAGTAATTTGACCAAAGATAAGGGGTGTTGTGGCCTTCAGTAGTAATTTTACCAAAGTTCAGGGGCGCTATGGCTCTCCGCAGTGATTTCATTAAAGGTCAGAGGTGCTGTGGCCTAAAACCCCCTTAACCATGATAATTTGAGCAAAGTGGGCAATAAGGGGGAGGGACTTATGTTATGCCTGCACTCATATTTAAATGACTGGACTTTCTATAAATCCACTATAAACTGAAGAGGTCGTGATTTTTGGGGCTTGTTTTGTTACATGAGCAAACATGACTGCAGTGAAAAAGATCTACTGGAGAACTTCTAATAAAACCCATGAGTGAAGTATAAGAGCTCTGGAGGATCATTTTCTAACATATGAAAATGTTCAAATATAACATAAAAAGGAAAAAAAAAATATATATAGATTAAATTCTAGCAAACTATCAGAATGTATACATCATCAACAGAAGAACCCAGGGCCCTTTTTTTGCAGTATTGATAAATGTATCGTTATAAGATACCACTACATTGAATCACTGTGCATATCGATCCACCCCCACGTTAAGATCATAATGAAGCCAATCAACACAGTGGACCCAGATTATTCACCAAACAGCACAAGGATTTTTTAATGACTTGGATCAATTCAAATGACGTGAGCAGTCACGTTTCAGCCTGTATCTGGCCTTTACCGCATATTTGAACCCGGCTCAGCCAACCATACCGGGGAAGCTGAACTCTCCATTTTATACAGTCCATCCTTGCCGGGCTGAAGCGCGCTTCCTCAGCACTGTAACGCCGGTTAGAAAAGCTTCGGAGGAACGTTACTGCAGGACGCCGCTCTGTTGCATCATTAACATTTCAGTAGAGAGCACACAGCTGTGATTGATGACTGTGTCCCACTCTCCTCTTCCTCCTCCTCCTCTTTCTCCTCCTCCTGCGCCGCTTCAGTCTGGTCTGTCTGCTGGCCACTGTACATAGCAACAGGAGACAACCTGTGAAAACAGCTCTAATTATGGAGCACAGACAGGCGAGGCAGGAGCAGCCATGAGGAGATGGTCTTCAAATCCCGGAAAGAAGCGCACGGCCTCTGGTTAATAATCGGCCTGACACGGCGAAGCGGAGAGCAGAATGTGATGCTAATGCTCTCGGGGTGAACTCCAGAACTCTGTCTGTATGTAAGCCACTGCACCAATAGCAGGTGTGAGGGCCAATTAAACAGCCTGCCTGAGGATAGACAGGCTGAGTGATATGCACCCAAGTTTCAGCATCCCATAAATCACTGCTCCACTGCGTTACAGCATAAACAAACACACAAGCACCTACAGTCTGCTAGTCTTTCCCAGTGCCTCGGCCTGGGACGTTCAAGTGATTTTCCAAAAGGCAAAGAGATCTTCTTGGATGCTCTGATGAAAGTAGTGGAAATTCATAGAAAAGCACAGAAGAAGCAAAAACAAGCAAGAAGGTCGAAGAGTTACAGCTTTACTTCTGATCAAGTGAACTCCCCCGATCTCAAGCAATGTCCCCAACGCTAGGAGGGTGAAGACTAGCAACGCCTCCTCCGACACATGTTTAGCCAGCCACCGCCTTTAATGCAGCATCGCTAGGCAGCCAGAACTCTTGTAGGAAAGCGTGGAGTGATGTGGAGAGGAAGTGGCATCTGCCCAGCCCTGAGAGTGCGAGGCCAATTGTGCTCTCTCTGACTTCGGCTGCTGATGGCAAGCAGCATGACCCAGGATTCGAACCAGCGATCCTCGGATCATCTTAGTCCACCGGACCACTTAGAGCCCCACATATTATCTTTATCAGATGTGATTAATTGATAAACGAGTCATATCTGATAGACGTTCAGGCTAAAATCAGCAAATTAAAAGTGAAAAAAAAAGTCTGAATGTGCTACATTTCCACTATTCTGATTTAGACTAGAACAGCAGCTGATCTGATTTGAATGTAGAATAAGTAAGCAAACACTGGCACATCCACTGTATTTTATACAGTATATGGACAAAAGTATTGGGACACCTGCTCCTTCACCGTTTTTTATTAAATCAATGGGTTCAAAAAAAAAAAAGTTTATCCTACTTTTTGATTTTCTACTTGGTTTTGGAGCAGCATTGCTGTGAGGATTTGATTGTATTTAGTGACAGGTCAGAGGTGATTTCTTGATATAGTGGACATAAAGTTTATCTATATGCTTTATAAATGTACCTTAAAAGGACCTTTTCATTATAAAAGTGATGTATTTTTTTCTTTTGTTTTTTTATTTATTTTTTATTTATTGTTGAAACTTTTAATTTATTTATTTATTTAAGTGTATTATTTATTTGTTATGCCCCTTGCCCTGTTCTCTAATCTGAACTCTATAGAATTTGACCTGGTGAACACTGTTTTTCCATAAGTGTTTTTTGTACATGTAATCTAGGGAAACCCAAATGTGAAAGATTTTTGATGTATTCCTTACATTATGTTTTCCCATATGGTAAATAGCATTTTGCTGCAAACTATTTAAGCTCTGCTCCTTACAGTAGACCAGTAGAAACTCCACAACTTTGCTTAATCAGGTACACTGAACTAATCATTCATTATAAATCAGGTAATTAAGTTGGTTGGTTAAGCCCAGAGAGATGGACAAGAACAAGCAACGGACAAGCAACGGACAAGCAATGGACAAGAACAAACCATCTCAGAGAATCCTTAAAATCTACCGTAAAAAAATAACCCTCAAGACCTATCCTTAGTCAGTAGATGGCCTAAGTAGTGAGGAGAGGTGCCCAGAAGGCTGGAGGTTGAGTTAGGCGTTTAGTAGCTCAGTCTTAAACCTTCAAAAACACCAGACACAACTGAAAAAGTCTCAATGCACCGTTTAGACTGTGGGGAGGCAAATGAGCAACAGCTAGGCCTTCATCCATAATAGCATATTATCAGCTTTAAAAGCACCTCACAAATAAGCCTCATCAACTGCTGCTTACCCTCTGCTTCGGCAAGCGGATGGGATCCATCCTACCAATTAGTTTAATCTGCCAAATGTTTCATGCTTGGTGAATCCTCCTCCGAGGAAAAAGCAGCCCTCTCCTTTTCTTTTCCTTTCGTTAAATCCAAGGTCTGACCCAGGTCTGAAAGCACAGCCCACTTGCTGGCCCCTGCACACAGGCCTCACAACAGGAGGTGTTTTGTCATGCTGCAGGCCGCTCTGGCCAGGGTGCAATAAATTAGCCAGACTTTGTTCCTGCGCGTGTAGAGCGTCTTCGCTTCCTGTGGAGAGACGGAGAGGTCCGTCAGGCCGTCCTGCTTGCGTGAGAGGCCCATCCTGACCACCAACGGGCTGCTTTATCATTCGGGGAGGGTCTTGTTGACCTGCCGGCGCACAAGTGGAGAGAAACGAGGAGACAGACAGTAGATGAATGAGAACAGGCCAGAGGAATGCAGGGATCTGGCTGAGAGGAACATGTGGCACTGGGATGGGAATGCACCGCCTGAGCTCCAGAACAACTGGGGAGAACTGCTGCTTTTTACACAAACACAGATGAGACGCAATCTGCCGTGCACCCTCAAACGGAGGCTGTTGATTTCCCAGATAAAATTGCTTTTGAACATCAGTGACGATCATGGTTGTTGTCTTAATAGTGGGGCTCCCTGACTTTGGGGCGAGCGATGCGCAATAGTCTGGCAGTTTCTGGTTTCTACTGGACAACTTTACAATAAGGCTCGGCCTTTTATTGTTTTGCTCAGCTGGAGCTTGCTGAGCACTTTTTAAGGCCGCTATGGTTGGCTTTGCTCCTGCCAACTCAAGCACCAAGTTCTCCAGCTGAAGCCAGGTGGCGGATGTTCTGCAGTTGCGGGTTGGAGTGCCTGCATGGAGTGAAGGCACAGGGCTTATTTATGAGGCATACTAGCAAACAGGATGGGCCAGGCTGTTGCAGGCCACACCTCAACCAAGTGTGACCGCAGCTAAGAGCACAGAAATTAGTAGAGTAAGAACCACTGGATCAATGGACCACAGCAGACCATTTTCACTGAAACATCACTGATGCAAAGCCATAACCTCCCCACATCCTCACATTAGCAGATCCACCCACTCTCTCAACAAAAAGTAATGAAGAAAGGTTCTTTGGCTGGTAACAATGGTCCTACCATCAGGAGATTGCTGGTTCCCCAGTAATGGCACAGCCAGGGGTCCCAGAGAGCATGACTGGCCTTACACCCTCTGGGTCACAGATCTGTATAGGACTGTTACCTTTACTAAAGACCCTCTAATGAACCTTTTAATTAAGAGTGTGAAAGAGAGGACACATCACACTGGTTCCAGACTCTGGTCCTGGAGCACCCATGCCATTGATTTTGCTGAACACAGTCCTGCTAATTAACAAGCCCTTCCCGAGTTGAAGCACGTGTGTTAGAGCAGGTAAACCTTTGCCAGGAGAACTCCAGGACTCACCGGTATATCTGAATATGCTCGCTTGGCATTGTGCAGAGCTCCCAAAGCTACGGCCAATAGAAGAGGACCTTCTAATGTATTCTGGCACACAGAATATTGCTCATCATGAGGTCAGCCTCGGTATAGGATTCTGATTAGCCAGCCCTTTCTCAAGGCACCATCCAATCCATCACCCCCAGGGCCAAGCCAGCAAATCAATCTAGGGAAGGAGATTGCTCCTGAATGACCAGGTGAGATGGCCTGAAATTCCATTCATGCGAGTAGGAGTTCATCTCTGGACAAAGATATTGCATTCCGATTGGAAATCTGGGAATGCTGGGGGGTGGGGGGACGGGGACGGGTGCATGGAAGAAGAATGAATGTGCAAGTCAACCTGTGCCAGTAGCAGAATCCTTTATCCGGGTGGAGGTAAGAGAAGCATGTCTCAACCTTTGTCAGTTTGGCTGTTCTGTCTGAAGTCACTTAGATGGTCCCTTTTCTCTGAAGTTGCTTCGTCTGATGTCCAGTCGTACAAAAGCCGAGACACAGCGGTGCTTTACCGGAGTCCTAAGACGTAAAGCCATTTTGTGGGATGTAAGACCCGACACTGGGGTCTGAGAAAGTCCTAAAAGTACACCATGAGGTCGGTGGCTTTTCTGGACAGGCATGATGCACTATATGTCCAAATGTTTGTGGACACCCCTTTTAATAAATGCATTTAGCTACTTGAAGTTGCATATGTTGCTGACAGAGACACAGTTTGTGTAGTCCCTGTAGAGAAGTACTGTAACTCCAATGTGGCTAATGCCAGGTGTGGACTATAGAGGGGGGTGTAAAGCCCCCAGCACTGAGCTACGGAGCAGTGGAACTGTGTTCTCTGAAATGATGGATGTTGCTTCATCCAATACTTTTAGGAGGAGTTGGGAAGTTGGGGATGATAAGGTGGGGTTGTAATCATCCAACATCCTGACCTTACAAACACTCTTGCCACAGAATGCAATCAAATCCTCACAGCAATGCTCCACAATCTAGTAGAAAGCCTTCATCCCTGTACAATAGAGCCAGTACTGCAACAAAAGCAAGATACTCTTTTTATATTATTACCCTTCATTTCAGAAGAAACAAAGAAAGAGCAGGTGTCCCAATACTTTTGTCCATATAGTGGATCTGCAGAAAATTTAGATATTTGGCCCCGAGGACGTTCAACCGAGAGCAGCTCAACAATATTAGAACAGTCCAATCTCAGTCAACTAAGCTCATGTGTAGGAAGAGCAGGGTTCTGGTTCTGGTTGTTCTGGTTCGCACGATCACCATTTCTTCAAAGTGTGAGTAAGAATGAGCACGATATCATTGCTGAGAGACGTTACCATGGTAACTATGTTAACGGTCACCAGGCAAAGGCCAACGTGGCATCCCGATTTCAGTTCCGGCAAAACTTCCGCCCACTGCAGTCATTATCTGCTTTATGCATCTGCTTCACACTTCTAAATTTACCAGCCAGTCAGTCACGTCCCGGCCGCCTTCCACCAAGACGGCGTTTTAAAAACACACCAGTAAACATATAGATCTCTGAAGCCGCCGGCGAACATCATGCACTTCCTCCTCTGCTGAGGTTGCTACTGTGCAACACTTCCTCTTCGTTAACGAGCTAGCTGAAGCACAAAGCACACTTCCATGTGTGATTCCACATGTGCTCACATTAATTATGAAGGTTCGCAGGGGATCCCTCCACAGCGCTGCACAGTGCGATCTCATTAGACAGACACACCAGAGCTGCTATCGCATATGTCTCACTCTCTCGCGCTCTCAAGCACACAAATTATTAGCTCCCCATTAGGAGGCTGGTTCCTAATTGAATTTGCATATGTTACCGGCCCCACTTTGGTGCCCTGTGAGCGAGTCCACAGCTGACCCTCAATGGTATGTACACGGGAAGACCCTAACTTGCTCCATGTGTGCGTACACACACACACACACACACGCGCAGAATGTATGCACGGATCGTCCAATAACGCACTCCACCTGGCAAAATGCTGAAGGGGGAAAAAAAAAAAACTAACAAAAAAAAACACACACACATACACGCACACACACATACAGTACAAAGGAAGAAGAAATAACAGAGCTCGGTCCCTCTAGGTTTATCCTGGACGCCCCCCCAGTCCAGCCAGCACAGTGTAGAGGATGTGTTCAACTCCATCAGTAGCAGCAGCAGCAGCTCATCTGATTTACCATCATTAAGCTCTGATTTACCACCAAACCAGGTGTTGATCTGAGGAGAACTCTAAATAATACTAGACTCCATGAGAGAGGAGAACTTTGGAGATGTTCTAATGATGAACACAGTGATGGAGAACCACCTCCACCACTTTCTGAGTGTTTGAGTGTATGAGTGTTATTAGTGTACCCTTAGGTACCCATGATCTTGTGGTCGGTTCACAGGGTGTCCTTTCTTGGAGCACTTTGGTAGGGACTGACCACTGCATGCCTCACTAAAAAAAATCCTCACTAGACCTACCTGATGTTTTGGAGATGTTCTGACCCAGTGGTCTAGACATGACCAGTTGGCCCTTGCCTCAGATTCTGCTGTTCACTTTCTGCCTAATATGTAGATCCCACTGCCATGAACCCTTGAAAGATGGCACTGTATGAAGATCTGTTTTTTCTGATTTGTTATGACTGATTTGTGTATAATAATAATAATAATAATAATAATAATAAAACAACAACAACATTAACAACATGTGGCATTAATAACCTAAGGGTTGTCTTGAAGTAGTGACCAGAATTAGGGAAGCATAGGGAACTATATTCATTATATCAGTATTGTTACAATAAATGCATAAATATAATAAGAAATAAATATATAAAATAATAATAATAATAATAATAATAATAATAGTAATAATTTATATATATATTTTTATCAATATATGTATTCATTATACTCTGCATGGGCAGAATGTAGAAAGTGATTCTAGGTTATGCAACAACTTGTATTTACTTCACTTTTACTGAACAACTTTAAATCTTTAACTGGTTCTTCACACGTAACTCTTTGTAGCACCTTTATTTGTAAGTGTCCAAACAAATGTTGCATTTTTCTGGAATGCTAATCTATATATCTATATCTACATCCAACTATACAGAGTCCCAAATTCTATGTTGCTATAGATTAATATCAGAATCAGAATCTGAATCAGAAGTGCATGAAAGATCCTGGATATCGGCGTCGGCCGAGAATTCCCATATCGGTGCATCTCCAGTGAGAATGTTCGAGCAAGCAGACAGACGGAAATCTGCTTCATCCACCACTTCTTAAAGCGTGACATTAAGTCAAGATACAAAAATATCTTTAGTGTTTCAGTTGCGTGAGACGAGAGAGTCGGGCAAACCATAAACATGCCAGGAACGAACCCAAACAGCCACTTAAGTGTGTTTAAATGCTTTGTCTTCCACATGGTGTCGATTTGAATGGTTGCGAAGGAGCTCATTTACGCATTTTGGACTTTATAGTCGCCAACTCACAGAAACCACACGACCATCCGAGTAAGCAGTTGCGTTTTACAGCCTTTTTGATTTCGCAATTGATTTTTTTCCCCCAGTGCTGTTGGAGCACACGATCGGATGCACTCGTCCTGCCTCCCGGTATCCTCACAGCAGTTTACAGTAGAGAGAATTATTCGGCACATAAATAGCATTTATTTACACAAAGACACAAAGGCTTAAAGCTTCCTTTTTCCGGCCCTAGAAATTCCTTAAACAAATCCTACAGATTCAGTAACGCAGAGTTTCCTGTCTCTCCTATGTGCATAACTTGCAGTTGGCCACACGTAGGGGAAGCCCATCGACCACAGGCTCAACTCTCCTGCTCCCAGCCCTCGTCCTCCACACCGCCTCAGATGGATATGACCACTCTGGGCCAAGTCTTTGCAATCTCCACCGCCTGCATAATCAGCTGCGAGCAGCCAGCCCACAACGAAGGAATGAATGAATACCTCAGGACAGATGGGCTCAGTGGCACACCTCACAGTAGGACCCTCATCAAATCCTCATCAGCATAATTACATATTTCTGCACTAAATGTGGAAACAGTCACAACATTAATACATGGCCCATTGCTGATCTACGAGGAGAAGAAGCCACAGCTGAGGCTGAACAAAGGAAGAGAGAAAAAAACATGCAGGTTGGACTGCTGAAAAGAAAGACCATCAAAATCATCTGTTGAAAAAACATTTGAGGAATAGAGCTGCTGGAGGCTTGGATGAGGACAGCAATTCTCATGGACACGTCACTTACCATTTTTTCTCACGCCAGTGTCGTGATGCATCCCATCCTCCGCCCGGACAAATCCTATCCCCCCGACTGTTCCATTAGTTAAAATTGTCTTCATGATTGGCAAATTTAAATCTGGCCTATATTCCAGATTCAAATTTATAGGAAGAAATTTACTGATCATTATTGAGAAGTGTTTATCTGGATAAAGCGTCGGTATTTAACTTTAATATTTATTAAATGTGAATCACATACAACAATATAATATTGCCGCTGCTATGCTGGCATATAAAGCCGATATCAACAGGTGAAGCTAATGATCGTGCACTTGCTATCTGCGATCGAGCTAGTTCCTTTAGTGTGTGTTAGCTTGCTAACAAATATTATTATAACAAATATTAATGTTAATATTAACAAATAGTCATCTACATCCTACCCCCCAGACACGTCAGCTTTCCTGACTTTTCCATTGGGTGAAACTGTCCATGTGATTAATAGCCCATTCACGACTGAAATATATGGAAATATATATATTTTTATTACTGCGTTCTTTTAACTGCACGTATCTGTCACTGTATAGTGTACACTGTACAGCGAAATGTGTCCTCCACATTTAACCCATCTGGTAGTACACACACCCACACACCCACACACACACCCAGAGCGGTGGGCAGCCAACTCCAGCGCCCAGGGAGCAGAGAAGGGCCCAACAGTGGCAGCTTGCCAAGCCCGGGAATCGAACCCACAACCCTGTTATCGATATCCCGGAGCTCTAACCGCTGAGCCACCACTGCTTTTCCTTTTCTTGACTGTTGTTTACTTATCAAACGACCATTTTTGTGAACCTTGAGCAAAATCAGCAGATAATTAAGATCCAAATAAAATAATAAAGCGACTGTGAAGGAGGGGGCAGCTCGGCTGGCTAACCAGTAGTAGGCTAGGCTAGCTTATACAATTGAAGGGGAAGGGGCCCCGACAGGCTAACCAGTAGCATGAACGCTAATACAATCGAGTGGAATCAGCTCGGTCGTGTAACCTCTAGTGATTTGGATATTCACTTAATAAAACACAGCATTAAATATGTCCTAGTAAGCAGTTGCTTTGGGTCGTTGCTCACTGTACTGGGTCCTAAATGGTCCTTCTGTAAGAGGGGGACGTGAGACGTGAAAGGGGATAGAATGTAGGAACCTAGGACCATGAACCTCAGCGCCATGCTATTCCTGAATGCCCCTAAAGGAGAAGAAAGGCAGCCTGAAGGGTTTTACTTTCTTCTAGACGTGAGCTTTGCTCAACCATTAGCTTCCCACTTCCAATGGTTAAATACGCTCCTTTGAAGTTGTCCTTTTTCCCCCCTCCTTTCTTCACAGCACATTTCCTGTTTAGCAAGAACCACATGCTTAAGGCAAGCTGTTTTAGCACTTCTTCCGAGACGGTCCTCCAGACCTCTACTCAGCTTACACCATAAGCTCTGATGGCATGGATGGGGAAAAAAGGCCAAGAAATCCCTCAGGTACTTCAATACGGCTCCTTATAGTACCAGCCATGAAGGTTAGTCTACGTCTATCAGAGTGAATGACCAACACACCATTCTGAGATCTGAAAGGTCTGAAAACTTCAACCCAGGCCTTTTCAATCTCATATACGTACGTTTATTGAGAATCACTCCACAACTCGCATCCGAGATGACCATAAAGGTTGCATCTTTTTTTTTTTTTATACAAACAAAGTTCCTACGAAGTTAAGAGAGTGGGCAAAGCAGGCCTGGGCCCCACAGAAGGTTAAGAAATTACCCTGGCCCCAGCCGCCACCAGACACGTCAAGGGGGGAGGGGGGGGGCTTCTCCAGCATGTGGGTGACACATCAAACGCTGTCTCACTTTAACCAGAAAGGCCCAATTATAAGCCTTTCACATCGAGCAGGATTTATGAGCGCAACCTATCCCACGTTAAGAGACTGAAACTGAGGCATGTGTGCATTATGCTAAAGAATAGCAGCCGTGTTTACGCCACAGGAGGCCTTGCTCTTTTCTGTCCATGTGGCACTGCAAATAAAGCTGCAGATTTCACCTCTGCACCATGCCCGATTATGCACTTCTGTAGTGGACGGAGGAAACATGGCTAGCTCGGTACCGCAGCTGCGATATCCTTCAACCCGCGATTAATTCTGCGTCTTAAACTCAAGTGGTGTTGAAAACGCAGACATGGAAAAAGAGGATTCTAGGTCGAGAACCATTTATCTCCACTGACGTTCTGCAAAAGGTGCCACAGAATGCTTTTATTGAGCATTTAAAATGTTGTTTAATGTATAAATAGTAAGTGTGTGAGTTTGTTCGGGTGGAAAATGCTCTCACGCTGTTTAACAAGCCTATTTACCACCCTGTTATGTTGCCTCTGAATGGAACGTGCTGTTTATCTTTTACGGAGGGCTTGTGGAAGGCATGATGAGCTCTGCTTTTACTGGTTGGGTTATGTCAACGTGTTGGCCCACAGCTATGTTGTGTGAGATGGCCTAGCCTAGCCTGACTTAGCTTAGCACTTCCTTATTTTTTCCTTTTCGGGTTTTCTCAGTCTCTTCTTGGCATGTTGTGTACAACTAGCTAGCTGAAGGAACTGCACACAGTGGGCCTTTCACCCTTGACTGTTTGGCCTAGCGTTAGCTTCTAGCCTTTTAGCCGCGCCCCCAGCTGCCGACATGATTCCCACAGTGACACTTTAGCATTTTTAGTCCACCTGAAGTCCTTGAAAGTTCCTGAAAGTTGTCCTGAAGTCATCTTTGCACTTAAGCCTTGAATGTCTGAGGTTTTGTCAATTTTTGGGAGTAAATATATAACGAGTCAAGACTGTGATGTAACAGTTTTGGGGCATTGGAATCGGCCCGTTTTCCAGCTCTGTTTTGGTTAAGCTGGATTTTCTTCTTTTGCAGGAAGCAGAACAGCAGTGTTTGAGGATCACAGTGTGTCACTTCCAAGTACTGAGCGCTCATTATTCCATTCTTGGACCATTCTTGGATTAAAAACGCTGTATAATGATTCTGATTCAAAATGAGCGGCACTACATCCAATTAATCAGCACTAATTAAGCTCTCTTTGTAATGAAACATGCAGATGGTCAGCGGATTTTAAGCATGTCAACGTTTATAAAACCCCATTCTCTTACTTCTATCGCTTTATTTGGGGGCAAAAAAAAGGAAAAGCAGCATTCATGGCATGTCTGCGATGCTGGCTGGTTGTGTATTGTCCCACGCCGTGGGTGGAGAGAACAAAGGCGAAGGGAGGGGGCTAACGAAGGCTCTCCCCCTTGTGCTGAGGGACAAAGAAACAGGCCCAGCACGGCCCATACAACGCGCCTGGTGAATGGACGACACAAAGAAACAACTGTGGAGCTCCACCAGCCGCAGAGAGACAGGGAGAGGCGGAGAGAGGGAGGACGGGGAGGAAAGGGAGAGGTGGGTTTTTTTGGGTCCCCCGCAATAGGAGGCCAGCGAGGCATAGCCATGTGTGGTCCATTACCGCAGAGGCTAGCGGTGCAGACACACCCTCTCACCCCTCTAAAAGAGAAGTAGGGCCTGTAGTGCAGAAAAGGCCTGGTTAAAAACAGCAAAAGCCCATTCATTACCAGTGAGAGGGCTATTGAGTGCAGAGCATGAGAGCTGAACTGCACGGCCACTTAAACTCCATCAGCAGACAGGACAATAATGCTGACAGGTGCTATGTGCAGGAAAGGGAAAAACGAAAGAATATAGATGTATCTGTAGCTGAGGGCTTAGAAACTTTGAGGGCTTTTGAATCTCTCTGGCTGCAGAAGGGAGGCAGGGGCGGGTAGTATGATAGTTCATTAGTATTGCGATACATTATTGTGATGATGGTAAGTGGAGTATATCATGGGTACTGTCAAAATTTCAAGACTGCTACACAACTGCATCATTCAAAAGACTCATTCAAAAGTCCACAGACAGCAAGAAAGAACAGTGCTGACTCAACTCATGCCATTATTATTCAACCTCAGAATTCTGTAGCAGTTTTTTTTTAAGCCGTGGTCATGCTGCTTAGAAGAAAAAGACCAAGAAGACCAACATCGACAAAAAGAAAAAGTAGAGGAAATAGACCACCACCCAGAAGAAGATGACTAAGAAGACCAAGAAGGCAAACATCTTCAAGAACAGGACCAAGAAGAAAGAAGACTACAAAGACGAAAAAGACAATAAACATCAAAAAGAAGACCAACAACTTCAAAAAGGAGACCAACATAAAAAACAAGAAGTAGAAGATCAACATCCACCAGAACAAAAAAGAAGACCAACATCATAAAAATGAAGGCCAACAAGTCCAAAAAGAGGAAGAAGAGGAAATAGACCACCACCAAGAAGAAGAGGAAGAAGATGATGATGATAACCAAGAAGACGAAGAAGAAAAAAAGCCAAAGAAGACAATGAGACATAAAAGAGACAATGACCAACATCAAAAAGAAGACCAACATAATCAAAAAACAACAACTTTGGGGTGGAAAAAAAAGCAGAAGACCAACATCAAAACAAAAAAGAAGACCAACATCAAAAGAAGAAAGCCAACAACTCCAAAAAGAAGAAGAAGAACAGCCGCAGCAACAACAACAAGAACAAGAAGCAGCAGAAGAAGAAGAAGAAGACGATGTAGAAGCAGAACAAGTAGAAGAAAGAATGTATCGTGAAAACGTCCCCGAGCATCACAATATTTGAGCCAGATTAGCCACCCCTAGCTGCAGGCTGCTCGGAGCATGCTGTTTAGCTTACTTTTTACAAGGGAAAATCAAAACAGAGTGAGGAATTTGACGGACAAAAGACCAAAAAGCCCATATGAACATCATTAAGCCCATAAATCTCTCATTGGGTTTTCTTAACATTTAATGTCTCCGACTCTGTGGTTAAACAACTGCTCCAATTCTCCTCCATCAAAAACACACCAAAAGCACAAAGAGAGCTTAATGGGCAAACTTCTCCTCAAAACCAGAGACCCACAAACACAAAGAGTTTCATTAAACAACAAGTTTGTGATCTAGAAAAACCAATGCGGTGTACAGTCTCACACAGGCCTCGCCCCCCAACCCCCAAGCATGAGGAGAAATGGACAGGAACTCATCTCCCACACATCAAAAGCTCCATGGTTCCAAGACCATCCCGACAGCTGAACTAATATGCGTCATCCCAGTTCTTCTCCCTGTCCGGATCCTCCCCGGAGCCGGGTCACAGAGCACAGGGCAGGAAACCTTCTCTTAAAGAATTAGGGTCAGCATGTGAGTGCGGTGTGTGTGTCTGTGTGTGTGTGTGTGTGTGTGTGTGTGTGTGTGTGTGTGTACGTGTGCGTGCACACACTCGTGTGAGCAGCAGGAGATGAGGGATCATGCGGACAGGAAGGTGAAGAGGGCAGTGACATCATGCTAACTCTTGCACAACAGGCTTACCGAGCTTAAACTAACGGGCTACAGCAGATTACTGGACACTCGATGGTCACTGGAGGCTGCAGCGTCGACCTCCACCTTCCACAAACTCCTACGTCGATCCATAAAGAAGCTGCACAGTCAGTCGCTTAGAGACCACGTCACCGCCTTCCTTTTTGGCACCGTTTGAGTTTTCCTGTGTATGTGGCAGGCCGAACCGTACACATAAGCCACACACACACACACACACACACACACACACACACACACACATGCTTGTCATCAACCTGTTACCGGCGCTGACAGATGCTCGTGTGTCTGGGATGTGTAAGTACACAGATCAGGCCGAGGACACTGCTGCTCCATGTGGAGAACCCATACAGCTCATGCACGCAGCAGCTGGTTCCAGTGAGGACCGGTACATAAGGAAACTAGGCCGTGGAACTGTGGCCGCATGGTCTGGCAAAGATGCTGGTGTCCTTTACACACCTGAGGGCATCCGTGGTCTAAAGGTTAAGGAAGCGGGTTGTGACCGGAAGGTCACTGGCTCAATCCCCATGACTGAGCAGCTCTTGAGGAGGCACCTAAATTCCCAATCGCTCCTGAGGCACAGACTCAGATAACACACCCATGTGAGGCCTGTATGGGTAGCCCAAATGGGCTTAATCATGAACCCCCATCTGGGTTGTACACTGCACACAGGGGCCTAGATGGGACCCGTGTGATATTAGGGTAGGCTGTAACATACACAAAGCTACTCAGAGCCCATGCCCACCTGGAAATCTGTGCAAGTTCTACCCAGAAACCTCAGGCCATGGGTCCACAACTCCAGTCCTAGAGGGCAGACCTCCACCAAATTGTGGTAGTTGCCCTATGTAAACACACCAGAATCAGCTTTTCAGGTAATTTTGAGACAAAGCTGGTTTGTTTGAGGAGGGCGGCTATCAACCTGTGCTGAAGATCGGCCCACTGGGGCTGGAGTTTTGCACCCCTGCCTTAAACTCTAAGCCGTTAGCAAGACACCAACCTACTACCCTCAGCTGAAGCAGAATAGCGTCTGACTATGGTGAGTGCAAACAACACTAGACCAACAAGTAGACCTGCCTGCTTCTTTCAAATAAGCAATCAGCAATCAACGGTACTTAATACACTACAGGCTGTACCTGGGGGGCGCTATAAAACACGACATGGAAGAAACTGTGACGCATTTGGGGAGTTTTGTTTCCTGTGATCTATGGCATCAATTCTGAAAGTCTGCATTTTAAAGAATCATTATGTAACATTTTTGACCTTACAATAAGAGCTTTAAAATCACTGCGATGCTCCACTGACGTGTGATTCTGATTTCTTTGTGGGTCTGGATCTCTCAGAGTGTTCTTTAATGGTGGGTCAAATCGCTAATTACACTTGCCGACTGTATGGGGGAGTCCAGAGGCAAGAAATGGCAATTTTCCACAGCGTTGCTTTAATATTCAATAGCAGTGACTGTATAAACCACCAGCGTTTAGATACCTGAAGGAAATTATGTCAACAATCCAGTAGCACAAAAAATCTTTTGGCTCAAATTATCGGCCGCTCTAGACTGTTTCCAATTTGTTGCTTTTGTTTTTTTTTATTGCCCTTTAAAACCAAGTATCTTTTTCATGAA
Organism: Salminus brasiliensis; assembly: GCF_030463535.1. Lineage (NCBI taxonomy): Eukaryota > Metazoa > Chordata > Actinopteri > Characiformes > Bryconidae > Salminus > Salminus brasiliensis. The sequence continues at coordinate 6,377,741 of NC_132890.1, forward strand.
TCCAGTGTGGAACACAGATCGTATATTTATCTTCAGTGAGGCTTCTGAAGCACAGTCACTGCAAGAAAAGCCAACAAGGAAAAAAAGCAAAAAGCAAAAAGCAAGCTCATAGCTCACTGGAGATAAAACATTCCACGCTTAGAGAATCAGTGTTGACAGTGATATTCAACTGCTGTGCATTTCACTTCTAAAACTGTCTAAACATTAGATTATCTTATCAGACAGCTCAGGCGAGGAAGCAGTGGGGTGGTAGTACTCCGAGCCAAGCGACAATGAAACATCATGAAACATTACCTCTTCCTATTAGAGAGCTTAAGGCACTTGGACAGGGCTATTGCAGTGCCTCATTTGATCTCCACAACACTTGATAAGTTCGGCAGGAACCTGCATTAGCGGAGGATGGAGATACTCAGCATAAACAAATCTGGGATTAGAGGAATGTTGCTGCGTCTTGGCACAGGTGTGCAAGCTCTTCTGAGTTGTTCACTCATTGCAAGGCGTCCTGCCTGACAACTGTTAATGATTCACAATCTCCCACAGGCAGCTCTGGAGACGTGAAGAAAAGGTCATGAGAAACACACGGATGTTTGTTAGAAAAGTTCTGAGACGTTCTGTAGGAGACATGCTCGCATAAACAGTGATGCTAAATGTTGCTAATAACTGGGAACCTAATTGAGCAGAGTATAATTATTTTAGCCCAGTGCTTTACAATATTATCTTAAAATATTATTACACACAGCTTTCATTTTTAATATGATATTTATGTATTTATTATTTTTTTATCATAAGCAAAAAAGGATAAATAATAATAATATTATTATTAATATTATTAACAACATTATATTATATCATATATCATATATTTTGACTTATATTATATATCAATTATATACTTTTATAAATCTAAAACATCTGCTTACAACATACAGTTTCTAGGGGGGAAATTACATGAATTAATTTATATTATATTAATAATCTAATATTATACCATACCATATTATTATTATTTTTTTTATTATTATAATTTCAATTATATATATATATATATATATATATTTTTTTTTTTTTAATCCAAGAAAGTTTTACTTGAATGTACAGTTCTAGAATGAATTTTAAAAAATAATAATAATAATAAATAAAAGAAATAAGGGGACATTTTGATCCAATCCAGTAGATCAGGTATTGGTTATTTTAAGCCTGATCCAATTCTGATTCTTTCTTTTTACCACTGCCCTCTTAAAGAGAGAAAAGTGCTACAAAGGGTTATTTGAGCAATACCATGAAAAATAGTGGGTTCAAAAGACATATGTGAAGAACCTTTTTTACTAAGTCAATTTGAAGGTTCTTTAACAATTTAAAGGTTCTTTGTGCCCACACAGGTTCTTTGCTCCTCTATGGAACTCTTTTTAGAGTGTGTATTCTGACAGAGCGTCCACTAGCATCCTGTAAACACCATCAACAGACATTGCTCCCAGCCTGCAGCCGAGAGGGGTGCATTCTCATAGGGTATCTAAAGAGTTGAGACTCTGCAGTGTGGAACTGCTCTACAGAGGAACATGAGAACGATTGATACGGGGTTGTACAGCACATGTAAATGTAATGACAAAGCTGAACGGAATTTCACCGAATTTAATTGCATTAAGGTATTCGTACTGGTTCAGGAGGTAAGAACACCCTGGCTTGGCAATCTCTGGCAAATTAAGCCCCGTTAACAAACAGGTTTTCCTGAAAAGCCCTTCACTGAAAAGCCCAAGTGAACGAAGTGGGTTTCACTGCTAAAGCAAAAAAAAAATCCTTGGGCATCATTTTCTTCTTTTTTTATTCTAGAAACAAAGCAAACAAGAACCCCAGAGCTGCAAAACCGCTGAGAATAATGCCGTTCCTTGGGTAGATCATTATTTGCTGATTCTAATCCCTTGAAGACTGGAACAGAAGTGCAATATGGGTCAAGCTCAGGTCAAGGGGGAGGGCACTTGGGAATGGGAGGGTTTGACAAGACAACGGGACAAGTCATTCTCCCCTGCCTGCCCTCCCCCCACTTAACACCACCAGGACTAAAACGGCACAGTGACCTATAAACCCCGGCAGAAATTATTCAGCAGCGATCGCATCCATCTCCAAGTCCTCCTTCAGTTCACGTACACAAATAAGCAGGTTTCATTCTTACTGCAGATCCAGATCCACACAGCAATCCTTCATCCTCACCAGGCTGCCAACAGCCCTGAAAAGATCATTTTACAGCTGAACTCAGAAGGCCTTGAGTGTTTACAAACAGAACGCAGAATAGCAGATATTTATCATTCCTTTATTTCATTTTCAGCCAAAACAGATATGAATTCTAATTGAACACATGACTTATTAATGAGGTTGAGGTCTGGACTCTAATCAGGACCTTCACCATGTTGATTTCCATAGGTCCTTTCAGTTTTAAAGGAGCGAAATATGATTCTGGAGACTACTGTTGATATTTGAACAACAGCAAATCAAGCACACCCCTCCCTTCAATGCTGCTTCAGAAGCTCCACCCCTTAAATTCATGCACGTTGTGGGTTAGCATACTGTTGCTACAATTGCTGCTGCTAAGCAAACCCGTTAAGTCAGTCAATGTTACCTTCCTATCCAGCAGCAACAGAGCAACACCCTCATCTCGTTCACGCCGATCAACGTTCAGAGGTCTCGCCACTGTCCAAACACCTCACCAGTGTTTACACGTGTCTTGTTGCACCATGTTGCTGATTGGCTGGTATAGGATCGTGTTTCTCGGTCCGAGCCACTATGTTTGCTTCCCCATTTGCAGAGCCAGGGCCGAGTATGAACATCAGACTCTTATCCAGTGCGCACACAGACTGGAAAGCTAGCGATTTGTGAGCAACGTATTTCACCAAACGCTAAAGCACAGAGAGCCTTTAAGTGCTGTTCATCTGATGGGGACATAACATTTTCAGTGGTTTACCAGGTCCTGCACAGTTGTTAGAGGTTCCATTTCCTCATACAACTGGATTATTTCCACATTTTCATTCCCTTCCTTCCTTCCTTTCTTTTCCCCTTATTTCCTTTCCTCATGCAACTGGATTATCTTCTATATCTGTCACACACACACACACACCGTTTCATTAGAATTCACTGCATGGACGCCTCAGCACCAAGTTAGCTGTCCAACTATTTCCCCCTCATTCTTTGGTTCCAGCTCACTGTGCTCTGCACAGCAATAAGGAGCTCCTTCGGTCTATTTATCATCTGAAAGACTTCACTGAAATCGGTAAAACATTGATCAGCAGTTTGCTCTACTGCAATACATCAGTTTGAGGTCTGGCCTGAGGATTTTGCATTCATGAGGGCACGAACGGAATGATAATGCAATATCTAAACCCAAAAGAGTGGACCGCACTGGGGCTTAAGTTTGGGGCACTCCATCAATGTCATTAAAACACCATATTTTAGCGTTTCATTCCCTCTTATGTGCTCCTAGCTCCAAGCAGAAGCTGGAGAACCGTTGGAGAACTGGTCCTAGTTTCTCCTACTTGCACCCTATTTGTCTAAAACATCATGCAGTGCTTCAATCTTCGATAGAACCGAATCAGTTCACCGAGAACAAAAAAGCCTGCTTGGAAAAATCAAGAGGCCCAATTTACAAAATAATAGGTATGGGCTTTTCCAAAGATGTCGTACGGCTTCTGAAGCACCACTGACAGCTATGCATACACCGAACTCTCTTTCATGTGGATTCGTTTACCACACTTTAAATCAAAATGACAAGAGAGGCCAGCTTTAGAGTGCATGGGGCACAGGAGTGATTCGGCTGTAGAGCAACGGGCACCACATCAAGGCAGGAGCGCAGCCTAGACCTTTAGTCTTCCTTTCAGGGCAAATGGAACCATGCCTTCTAAAGTAATTATACTACTTTAGCTATTAGTGCTGCGGGACAGACACACTCGACTTTCTCCAGACTTCACCAAACCTCTCACGCTCTGATTTCAGGAGAGGTACGGGGTGCTCTTGACACTTGGATTTGGTGAGGAGTTAAAGTAAGGGGTTGGAGTTGTGGCGTCGATCCCAAATCCTCCTAGCATTAACTAGCACTAGCGTTTATAAGATGTATTCCCAGCATTACTTAAGAATTTGACGCAAGAATGAAATACTGGTTGAAGAAACATCTCGGTCACTGAAAATGAACCAAAGGGGTGCATTCAGTTTTAGGCTAAAATCTTGTTAAGAAAAAAAAACTAAAACATTCAAATCTCAACTCTTCTTCTTCACAAAGCATCTGAATGTTCATGAAGAGGAGTCAAAATTTTGACCCCATTCACACCTGGTCACTTCATCTGCCTTGAGCATCAGGATTATATCTGGACAAGGCTGTGTGGACAGGTCAAATTCGGAAGTCACTTTTGTGGTCCTAGATTAGATACGTATCTGATTTGTGGACATGCGACTTAAATATGAATGGTCAGACTGGATTTTTCATGCGTCTTCTTGCCTGTATACGCACATGCACTTAGCTGCTGCTGGTGACTAAGGCCAAAGTTTGTTGACTCTGTGGGCATCTTTATTTTTTTTTATGCCACTGGGCAGTTATTTCCAGTCACATAAGACCAGACTCTGGACTCGTCCTTATTATTTACACCTGGTAACTTTAAAACTGCAAGTGCAAACGAACCCAGGACGCATTTAAACCCATTTAAATACAAATCTGATCACTCAAACCCCTTCAGGAGGAGGTCTGAGACACATTTGAGCCACTATTATATATTATTTTATAGCAGGGTAAACGCCTCGGTTTCTCAAAACTCAACCTGGAAACACCAGTGATCATTTCTGTGCAACCGAGGGTGTCCACAAACATTCGGACATACAGTGTACTTTGCAGAATAACAGTTAAAGGTAAGTTAAGGTAAGTAGTATTACAGCATCTGAGGATACGCTATGAAAAACGAGCTGGAGTGGAAAAGCGCTTCAGCATTCTCACACCAGACGTTATTTCACCGAGCAATGCCATAAATGCAGAGAACACAGAGCCGAGAGGAGCTGGACGGGGAACTACTGGAAGCAATTAATAGCTTTTTATGGCAGTTCTTCTTCCAGCTGTGCTGTAGCTGTGAGCCCACTGTAACACAGGAATGCAAAACAAGTGGCGTGCCCAGGAATGGAGCACACGTACAGTACCTACAGCTCGGTCCTACAGCTCGAACATGCATCAGTGTTACCAAATACTGGGTGTCTCATGTGAGCCAAACGAAGCATGGCGAAGTCTACCGGTGGTGTCGGTGGTGGTGGGGGGCACGCTCATAAAAAGAACAGAGGAACGAGGCGCTCACAGTGAGGCCGCTCAGTAAACACACAATTAGAGAGAGAGAGAGCGCAGGACAGTAAAGCGGCTGTCTGTGCGTCTGTGTGTCCGCAGGACCACCTGTTTACAGCGGATCTGTTAAAGACAGGCAGGGAGGTCTGGAGCAAGACTCATCTCGCAGGAATCTGAGATCTCACAGCGGTAAATTGGATCCAGGATATCACAGATGTACGCTTGTAAAATAGCAGGAGAAACTACATGGTGAGGAGGCTTTTAGCACTAAACCTGACAACGAAAATGCTGAACCTCACACACTGTCGCTGCTGAAGGAACATCTAACAACTTCTGGCACTTTTTTTTTCCCCCTTTCAGTTTTAACCAGCTGTCACTGACAGTGTGTGAACACTTCCTACCTGGAAACTCTCAAATCAGGCTTTCGGATTACAGCACATTAACAGATGTTGTGTTAAGAGCTATTTTTTAAATCTCAAAAAAAAATCCTGTTATGGTTAAGTGAAGTTTTCTGAAGATGGCAACGATACGCTGATTGTGTGATGCTTTGCTTCAGGCCTTATAGAAACAGAAAATCCAGGTCCGGAAAGTAAATATCCTCCAACTGCCTAGATAACTCTAGCTACACCATATGTCCAAATGTTTGTGAACACCCCTTCTAATAAATGCACCCACTGCTTACCCAGATGTGCAAATGTACACACACACAGATTGTCTAGTCCGCCAATAGAATAGGACTCTCTGGAGCAGATAAACATGAACCCATTGGCACCATGCTGCCTAAGGCCAGGCGTGGGCTAGAGGGGTATAAAAAGTAGTGGAACTGTGTTCTCTGGAATGATGGTTGGGGCTCCAGCCATACTTTTGGGAAGAGTTGGGGAGTTTGGGATGTCAAATCCTCATAGCAATGCTCATCCACTAGCAGAAAGCCTTCTTCCCTGGACAGTAGAGATAAATATTGATATCCATGATTTTGGAAAAAACAATAAATGAGCGGATGTCCCAATACTTTTGTCCATATAGTGTAGTTCATCCTGGAGAGGATTTTCACCTCCTGGACCTGAATTTGCCACCGCCACAACTACCTTGCTACCCCATGGCATACCATGGCAACCACCTAGCACAGTTTGAACCTAGCGGTCAAGTAGCAACAGCCTAGCAACTGCCTGGGTCTGCATTACATTTGGATCTTCACTGTTAATGAGGTCTGTTGCACTGAATGAACGATCACCAAGCAAAGCCAAGAGCAGAATCTTCAGCAAAGTTTAGAGGTTTCTCGCTTGAAAAGCCCTGAAACTGTTCTCCAAAACTCGATTGGTGGTGCCAAATGAACCCAACCCCAACATAATCTGCGTCCAGCAGCGCAGGGTGCTTAATACCAGAGCCAGCCAGCATTTATTATTAGAACAACCTGCTTAGCCCAGGCCGGCTCAGGTGCTGGAAGAAACCCTCCATCGAACTCATCAGAAGTAATGAGTTTTCTGCACAGGAGCAACAGAGGGGCAACAAAAGTCATTAATGCCAGAAAGCATTAAGTGCAGATGGATGAAACAACATTGGCTGAATGAAGAATGGGCCGGACTGAGACTACTGCTCATGCAACGAATCTGAAAGCAAAGCTTTAAGAAGCCAAGATGCTGGAAAGAAGGTTTTTTTTTTGTTGTTTTTTTTTTTCCTGAGCAGAAGCTGATGAGCCAACGGCATAAAACCCAGCAGTAGCAGCATTCAGACACCCCTCACACAGCTCTTTGCTCTGTATGGAAGGCCTAATTGTCAGTTTGACATTCAGAATAGGAGTAGAGGACAGACCAGAAGAGGAACATGTCCTGAGTTTGGCTACTTTACAGAGTTTACTCAAGGTTACTTTCCATGCAGGAGCTAAGCTGCTTTCACCAGGATATGAAGGGGAACTTCCTCCATGTGTGCTCCATCGCTAGCTGCCAAGTCACTCAGTCTAATCTGACAGGGTAACGTACGTGCCTCTAATCATTACACTGATTACAAACACAGTTACGGAACAGAGCATGATCAGCGGAAAACTGCAGACTCTTCTACGAAGTTCCACTGAGTCAAACGAATCAATCAACTGATCCATCTTAAACAGAAAACAGAGAAGGTCAGAGAAGGTCAATTATGGAACGTATGGCATCTACTGAGGCCTAAGAGTAGTTGTGTGAAAATGAACTCCCTCAAAGTCCTTCAAAGATCTTCTGCAATCAATTCCTACTATACTGGAAGTGAAAAAGAATGGCTATAGAGGTTGAGATGTCCTACAGTGATGTTTAACAACTGCTTTAAAGGAGTTTGAAGGAAGCCATCTTTCTTTTTGGTGGAGATCCACCCAGACTGGACTGGCCTGGACTGGCCAACTAGACAATGCACAAGCCTAGGGATTCTTCAATCCAGAACTGTGGAGGAACTTCTTAGAAAGAAATATGTTCCTTAAAGGTTCCTCAAAGCACCTCAAGAGGTTCCTTCACATTTTTAAATTGAAGAACCTGCCACCTAAGGTCTTAAATAAACTTTTAATAATGCAACAGTGTAGGATCTTGAATTGTCCACCAAAAAAAAAAAAAGGAGGGGTACCCAGCTTTAGGGAGGCGTAATCAATTGCTACTACACTGGAAGTTAACCCTGCACATGGCTGCAGATGTTCTTATGTCCTTCGCTGATGTTTAGCAACTATTCTGGATGTGTTGGAAGGGATTACTTCTGTTGTTATTCATATATATTTACGTATTAAGAAGTATGGGCATTCACAATATGTCCTAATGTTTGTGGACACCCCTTCTGTCCTAACCTTTTCCTCCTTTTTTGCACAATCGATTGCACTGCCACCACAGCCTGTGAGCCAAGCCGCTTTGCCATCAGCGGCCGGAGTCTGATAGAGCACAGTGCTCTCTCCGGATGGGTAGATGGCGCTCTCTCCACTCATCACTCTTAATTGATGTTGGTCGGCACAGGCGCCTGTTAGACTGGCTTCAAATGTATTGGGGGAGACTTGTCCTCCGATAGATCAGTCCTTACCCTTGTAATGTCGGGAGCATTGCTAGGGCTTAATTGGCAGTACCAAACTGGGAGAAAAGGGGAAAACAATTGACACAATTTTTTTTTTTTTTTAAAGTACAAATCAATTATATTTATTTTTATTCATTTTATATTTAGTTGTATGTTCTATAGATGTATTATCTCCATCTCTCAATGTTCTTTAAATTAAAATATAATCAAATGTCTATATAATTAATTATGTATTTAAGTATTTAACTCAAACGAGAGAAATCTGTTCCGACAGACCATGTGTTTTACTTCTTTTGTACTCCCGTCGAATCTAATCACCACTTCTGCATCAGTGGGTCGTCTCCCTGAGTCTCTGCTGAATAATTAAATGAGGGCAAAAAGAGAGAGTGAGCAAGCGAGAGCGTGCGAGAGACACAGAGAAAGAGTTTACCTCTCATCCAGCTCTGCTCAGTGCATTCCTGAAGCTTCGCTCTTATTAAAAATTCAAGTCACGCAAAGTGGGTTAAAACCTCACACAGTAGGCATATTCAGCCCAGCCAGGCGGCCGCGGGCTCCGACCAACTTCTGGGATTTGTGACCGAATGCGGATAATCTCGGCACACAATGTACTGCATCTCGCTGTTCAGTTGGTGCCAAATCCGTGCCATGGAAACCAACGGCGGTCAGAAGGACCAAAGTCTTCCACAGCTTCTCCAACCTTCTGCTCCGGCACTTATAAGGAAAACCCAGCGCGCAAATCAAGATCAACAGGGTGGTTAAAAACAGTATGAGCAGAGGAAGGCCCTCAGATAAGAACCTCATGCTACTGCACGCCTTTCTACCACGAGCAAGTGCTGGGTCTTCATCTCCCAGTGATGAGGAGATAAAAGTGTGAGAAGGATTTGTGTGCCTGGCTCTTTCCAGAGCTCTTCAAAAAAAAAACTGAAAAACTCTTTGCTCTTTACGAGGTGCAAAGTGGGGCGTTCTTTTTTCCCCCACCCTCCTCCTCCCTCTTTCCTCTTTCCTCCAGCCTATGCTCGAGTTAGGAATTTGTGAAAAACCAAAGAAAATACATGTATATGAGTTTTATGATTTGAAAAGTGTCGGTGCAATTGAGCAAGCACCGTGCTGGCTGAGAGGCTGGCTGCTAAGAGGAGAGGCTGCCAGGTATGCCACAACTCAGCGCATGAAAACAGAGGATGTTGGATTGCTTAGCCAACAAGAAAAGCAGCTGGCCTTAAACCTTTCTTTTAGCATCTCCTCACTGTTGCGCAAAAACCTCCACTCTTCAGAAGAAGGAAACAACCTTCTTGGATTTGAATGGAAATCAATGCAAACAAGATTTTATTCCAAGCCATTTCTAATGTCATGAGCTGCCAGATGCAAAGACAGTCCAAAAAAGTCAAATTTAATAAATAAAAAAAATGGAAGACAGGGATGATTAGGGACCGATTTCACTGTTTTGGAAAATTTTGATTTTGATTGGTTTTTTGATTGGCCAATCAACAAGTTTTACTATGCGAGTATAATATTGTATGTATATATATATATATATATATGTTGAAATGAACACCTGCACTCAAACTTATATTTATATTTATATATATAAGTTTAAGTGCAGGTGTTCATTTCAACGTAAACAGCCTAAACTCAAAGAAATATTATATATATATATATATATATATATATATATATATATATATATATATATATATATATATATATATAAGCTGTTATTATTAGCTATTAGCCATTATTGCTAATGATTAGGGCTGGGCGATGTGGTGTGAATACTATATCACAATATTTACAGACAATTTAACAATACACAACATTTATCATCATACATGTAATCACAGACTTAAGAATCTGTCCTTACTGATTTATTTAAAACTACTACTCAGATCCTCTGCCATTCAGAATCCAGTGATTTTTAGTCAACATCTGCCGCACTTCATCTACAAAACTAAACCAGTCTAATCACAGTGTTGGTAATGAAACTAGCAGTCAGAGTTTTCTTTGAGCGCCAACAAAAATATCCTCAAATGTACTTACAGACATACTGTGGATCACAATGACCTTAAACCTTACCATCGTGATCCGATGAACTCATATCGTCATATTGCCCAGCCTCACCAATGAAGCAACAACACAGCTGAGCGGTCAACTGCACAATTACTTACAGTCCCATGAAAAGGATCTAGTAATAAGAGTTCTGGAATAAAAGCTCTGGAGTTCCTATACGGTTCCCCAACCCCAACAATTGTTCAATCTGAAATCTAGTAGACTACGCAGTGCTAAAGCCAAAACCACACCACTGCCCAGTTACTTATGAAATGAAGCATGTGCTGTATGCATCTTGAAACGACGAGTTAAAAGAAATATGCAGCCACAGCACTGAACAATCCCATGGCATAGTCCACTGTGTGGCTATAGAACGCAATGAGCCGTGCAGAAAAATGAATTCTTTGGTAATGCTGAAGTCTGCGCAGCACACCAACAGGTCCCACTTCCATCCCATTCCATCTTTATCAGTTTAATTGATTGTTTTCAGCCTCTGCAATCTTCTAAACTGCAGTGGTCATCCTCACCCCTTTCTGGCAGAGCGAAGCTCCATCAAATCAATTACCAGAGCCAGTGCACTGTTGGAGGCCACGGTCAGTCCACATGGAATTATGCTTCATTAAGGGCCGCAAACCGCGTAAGCCTGCTTGCCCAAAGAGGATCAAAAGGATGACTGGAATCAATTGGGTTTGCATTTGGGCAGAACCCAGCAAAGACAAAGGCTCTGCCCACATAATTGCCTTTCTACAACTCTTAAGACAGTGCAGTTAGGCAAAGTGAAAATTGTCATTTGTCCTGGTCAACCACAAACTGAGGACTACTGTATCTGTTTTCTATAAAGAAACACCGCCAGCAGAAGGAGGGGCTGCTCACTTCAATACACAGTAAAGGTAGGCATGGACCACACACCAGAATTTGAGGTACGTCAGCCGTGAAAACACGGAAAACACAGTATGCCAACACTTTCACATATTAGACCCTACATCAAGCCAAAAAAGCAATATTGTATGTAGTACTAAAAAAAAGAAAGCTCCATTACCTGGGATTAAGAGGTGGGATGTGATGGTGGACAGGATCCATCGAAGAACATGAAGGGAAAAAAAAGAGAAAGAAAAATGTAATTAGAAGAAAATTAAAATCACACAGTCCTGCATTAGCCTATCCCACTTATTCCACATTACATGGCACACAACCAATCAGCCATGGCAGGATACTGCTCTCTTTATTCCAATACCCATATTGTAACCTTGAGTATCAGCCAACACCAACTACAACCTCTAAAATGTGCTAGATTTGTTGAGCTACTGGATCAAAACCATTCATTTTCCCCTCTATTTTCTGTAGACCCACTTTATGGACAAAAGTATTGGGACACCTGCTCCTCATTTATTTTTTCCTTCTGAAATCAAGGATATTAAAAAACTAACTTACTAAAGTTACTCTCTTTAATGTCCAGGGAAGGCTTTTTTCATTAAATGCTGTAAGGATTTGATTGCATTCAGCAACAAGAGTGTTAGTGAGGTCAGGATGTTGGATGATTACCACCCCACCTCATCCCAAACTTGCCAAACTCATTGGATGGAGCATCATACATCATTTCCACTGCTCCACAGAGCTCAGTGCTGGGGTGGTTATACCCCTCTAGCCCATCCCTAGCATTAGGCAGCATGCCAATAGGTACCAGTAGGGACTAGATAAGCTGTGCTTGTGCATTTGCACATGGTGCCACTGAAAGTAGCTGAATGCACTCATTAGAAGGGAGTTCTGTAATTGTCTACAATTCCAGTTGAGCCCAACTAGCCTGCCTGTTAGAACCTCCACTGGATCCCATTGAGGAATCATTCCTAATTGCCACCTTGTCTTTGATATGGCTGTTAGCGTGTTGGACAAACAGGCACGTTGTCCTCCGTCATTTATCTCAATGCGCTTTTGTGCCTTTGAGGAACGCTATGTGAAGGCAGGCCAGAAGACCACTGGCCCCAGGCTGGCCAATCACCATTAAACTGGGTTAGAGCCCAGACAGTGCTTCAATTCTTCAGCTCTGACTATGGCCTCTGGATCAGTCACCCCGAACACAATCAGAGCCAACAGCAGAAGACCAGACAGGAACAAATCGGCCCGGTTTCGGCCCTGTTGCTATTGATTGGGCGCTTACAATTAGGAGATGGCACACAATGGATTAAAAGCCTGGACCGGAGAGTTTATTGAGGTCAGCAGCGTTGATTACCTCTTTTGATCAATATAAAGCAAAAAGGGGGAAAAAAAACAGCAGATAAAGCGTTGGCCGTGAGCCAGGTCGACAGCTAATGGATCTGCCCTTTCAACATCCACCAGTGACCACTTCAGCAGTGGCCAGAGCACACCATCGAGCCCCATTAATCACTGCAACTAAAGCATACAGAGAACAGAAACAACACACACGTCCTCCACCGATGCTCCACATTTCTGAAGAAGTCCAAACATCTCAAAACGAACAAAAACAAACTAGGCTCCATATTCCCGCAACAGACGGGAACACAAAACCAGCAGCCAGCTCCACAGTGCCTGCAGTCAAATAAACCCAGTTCAACACAGAGAAGACACGATCTGGGGACCAGAGGAGTCCACTGAGCTGTGTGCTGAATTCTATAAAGGGAGGCGCTGCAAATACATAAAAACATGGATATAAAACTAAAAAGTCATGATCAATAATAACCATTGCTTTAATGGCCTAGGCCGCAAAAACCCTCTCCAAATCTTACAGGAGAATGAAAATCCCTTCTTAACTTTGAATGGAAGTCAATGTAAAAGATTTTATTCCAGGTCATTTTGGAGCATTTCTATTTCTTTCATTCACTTTCACAAATTTGGTGAAATTTTCAGAGCATTTGTAGGTTATTCTCGTTCCCAAAAAATGGGACATTTTTATATCACAATATTTAAAATAAATTACGATATGCAATATTTATCGCAATATTCATTCACATAGAAAAATGCACCAATTTTTTTTTGTTTCATTTTTTAAACTCTCTCCCATACAGAGTATTGCGGTTTTCACTCAAAATAATAAGATAATAAAACACACAGTTAATTAGTCAATCTTTAAGCACTGACGTCAAAATTTATCACGATACGATTAAATATTGTCAAATTGCCCAGCTCTAAACATCACCCTCTTGACATTTCTGAAGTGCCGTCAGCCTCCTTACTGTTGCAAACATCAAGAATTTGTTAAACTATTTTTTAGCCACTTCTACCCAACCCACATGTCAGTACTCTCCCCCTATCCCACGTAATGCTCCAGACACTGGAAGGATAGAGGACCAACACTTCCTCCTCTGATGCAACAATACCGGGCGACCAACATGCTCTGAGGAAAGTGCCGGGTACACAGCTCTCATGCATCAGCTAGCAGACGCCTGTGCTGGCCAGCGTTACACTGAAGTGATGTGGAGAGAGAGAAAGCCATCTAGCCACTCAGAGAGCGAGGCCAATTGTGCTCCCTCAGGCTCCGGCTACTGGTGATTCAGCAACAGCTTTTTCAGAGTTTCCTAGCACTACATCTGCTATACCGTGTTTCCAAAAAGAAACCAGCTAGTCATATGGGAGTCTCTTCAGTGCGAAACTCCAGATTTTAATGGATTCGAGCTGGATGGTGTACTGAAACATCCGATTGGTTGTCAGATGACAATGGCGACAATGACAGCAGTCCAGAAAAAACAACAGTGTAGGGAAGAAAATGACCACTGAACATCGAACGTGAAGTTTGTTGTGCTTTAAAACGGTTGATTGAAACAACGTTGATTCATTTATGATTATAATGCAGTGGTTTATCAAAGCTGATGTGGACTGAAGCATGCGGGGAGAAGGTCCACCATGTATTACAACTACAATAGAGTGCACAGATAGCAGCTAGCAGCCAGCAGCCCACAGTCGATAGTACACAAAGATGTCCTGAGGTCAAAACACCTCCTGTCAGGCTTCACACTGCAATCTTTACTCAATCTTGCTCAATAAGAAAAGATCTACAGGGAAGCTGGACGGACGGACTGGACAGACACTGCCACATCACGTTTTCTTTGCCCCGGCTCGGTTTAAAAGCACAACATGGCGAATGCGATAGAATTAAACATAAGTAAACTGACCCCTAAAGTATGTATAACATAGATGCTTACCATCTGAAGAAGCATTAGTTGAGATAAGAGGAAAAAAAAGATTACTTGTTTTTCCTTCAAGTCTAATAAGATTTTCTTTTCAAACTGATGGGCTGTGGGTGAAGCACTCTGACAGTAGCTGGGGAATTCATAAGAGGCTGTAAGGCCTTCATGGAGGAGGCCTGTCAGTTCCTGTTCAGCCTCCACAGCTGGAATTGCTTGGGCAGGGTCTTAATAAATTCGCTCGCTCTCCCCAAACAACCCCTGGAGAGGGAGTCAGCACTGCCCTTTACAAGACTTGTCAGAAAGCCTCGTTTTTCTCACTAAGGCCAGTCAGTTATGCCTTGTAAAATACTGACCTCCGACACTGACTGACTCGAGAAACCTCTTTTATTCCAAGCCTTGTTTTATCAACAAGATCCGCGCCGCAGTAGATGCTACTGTCCGAATCAAACTGGATGGGTTTGCTGCATCCAGTCTGAACTTCCATTTGTAAATCCATGGTGTTTGCATGTCATGTTCCTCTGCCTTTTGGCAACGGGGGCCGTACAACAGGTTGTGCTGCATCTGGGCCCCTTCCCAGCCTGTGGCAATGATAATAAGGATGCTTGTCGTCCTGTTTGGGTTCCATTCTAAATGCAATTATACTGCTTCAGAAATGTAAGCCCTGCGGTAAGCATGGATGTAAATCACAGCAGGGGTTCGGGAGGTTTTCCTGGACCCCTCTACAGGGGCTTTACTCATAATCTAGTTGACTCTAAGCCTGAGTCTACACCAGGTACGGCCTCCCTACAGCCAGTCAAGCAGGAGTTACTGAAAGCATCTTCAAATGCTGAACCTTTGTAGATGGAAGAACAACGAGCAATAAGCCACTTGATGAAGTGAACAGCATATTATTAGTAAGGGCAGGAATTATGTATTGGGGACACCCTGGCGATACAGGGTCAAATTAATCAAATTATCAAATTTTGGAAAAACTGTCATCCTAGACATACACGCCTAGATGCTGCACAGACCGATGGACTACAGGTCAATGCTGCCACCGTACTGGGCGGCAAGATTTGAGTAAAAACTTAAATAAATAAATAATACTGGTCAGATATAACCTGCCTTCGATTGGTCACTGGGAATAAGAACAGTGAAAATTTTCCTTTCGTATGAAAGCAGCTAAAAACTGCACTGTTGCCTTGTGAAACTGCACGTGCACATTGCATGGCGATGCTGAACCGATATACTGAACCAACTAAAATAGTTTGAGACATGTAAACATTATTGTGCCTCTTCAGGCCAAAAACAGCAGCTCAACCATTTACTTTTATTTATTTACAGGCCAGCCTCGCCCTCGTCCAACATGGCAAGCGCATTGACGTATCGCAGCGATGGGTCGAAGCAGCCAATGCAGCATCTAGGTATACATGTTTATGGACAATTATAGAATAAATATTCATAAATAAATAAATAAATAAATAAAAAACCCACACCATTATTTGCGTAAACATTTTTTATCCAATCAGAAAAGTGGGATCTGAAAAGAGTACCATCACGTGGTCGGGGCTTAAACACAACACAAAATGAACCACTGTCTGCCACTAACCTTTACATGTAAATTAATTAATAAATTAAATTAATAATAAATTAAATACAACCTCCCTTTTTTCCTTTTTTTTTTTTTTTTTTTTTTTTTTTTTTAGGAATCGACTCAGCAAAATATCACAATACTTACATTGATATCTATATTTTTAAACACTCTGATAACTCAAGTTATCACCATACTGCCGAATATTTAAAACTGTTGTCATTCTGAACCCACCTGGACCTATATAGTTTCTCCACAGTAGGTCACGTAACCTCACACATGCAGTCCAGTAGTCCCTTCCAGCAAGTCCCAGACAAAAAGACCATCACAGCGCACGCAGATGATTAAAGCACTTTAAATGAAGCTGAACATCTGATACTGACCATTGACAACCATTCCACGAGCTGGAAACACGATACTGTGAAAAGCCGTGGGCTCGCAAGGCCTCTGAGGATTCGGCTTGTGGATAAAAGTGTTATTTCAAACAGCCCTTTCTGCTGTAAATCAGATTCAGTCTAAGCAAGACAAATCTCTCTCAGCGCTATTGATGCAACACAGAAGCCTCCTGTGACACAAGATACTTCAAAGCGCTGGAACATCACTCTGAACGTGCTTACATGGACGAAGACAGGCCAGGCTTAAGTATGGAAAAGTCGACGGCGCGGCGCAGAGGCATCAAAACGGTCAAACAGTCGCACTTAAGTGGCCACAATTTGAGGGGGTCAGTCAGGATTGACTTTGTAGCCAAATAGAAAGGTCTGATCTTGGTTCAGTGGTCGGCCTCCAGGTGGTGTTGCATTTCACAGCAATAGGCCGCACAGAAGAGAGTGTCTGAACACGGGTAATTAGTCCTACACTTCACTGGAAATCAGAATGCTGATCTAATGCCTGGAGAATAATCAGTCACAATGATCGCCGGAGATCATTTGATCGTACGTCATTTTGTAGTTTCCCCATTAGCATCCAGACAAGCCCAGAGTCTCCATCCGTACTCGGACTGGATTCGTTTATCAGGGAGGAGTAATCGGATTTTCTCGCATCTCCTCAGTGAATACACTCTCGCATCCAGATGGCAATGAAATGACTGCAGGAGGAAATGCAGATGAGCTTCTAGTGGGTTGTGAGTTTTCCACAAAATCAGACGTTTGCATCAAAAGGTCATATAGTCATATGATCACAGAAAACTAGCCATGATCAGCCATAACATTAACACCACCTCCTCCGTTTCTGCACATCTCCACAGACCATCGGTCGTCCATCGGTTTCTCTGCTTACATTTTTAGCCTCCTTTCACCCTGTTCTTCAAAGGCCAGGCCCAGTATTTGGGTAGTGGGTCAGAAACAGCAGTGTCAACTCACTGTCCACTCCAATAGACACTCCCTAGCTGGTCTACCTTGTAGGACAGAAGCTCTGTATCTCCTGCAGCACAGTTTATTGGTACTGGTCATCCTCTAGTACTCCTCTAGTACTCACTGCGGGATGCTGCTGCCCACAGATTTGTCTATTTGACTATTCTCAGTCCAGCAGTGATTGTTTAGATGCTTCAGCAGCACTGCTAACACCACCTATCAGCCGGTGTCACTGCAGTGCTGGGAGTGACCCACCACCCAAATACTACCTGCTCTGTGGTGGTCTGTCCTGTGGGGTCCTGAGCTTTGAAGAATAGGGTGAAAGGAGGCTAACTAATAAAGTAAGCAGAGAAACCGATGGATACGGTCTGGAATTATAGACCTCACAGTGCTCAGAGTGGAGCTGACGGTATGGACAGTAAGTGCAGAAATGAGGAGGTGGGGTTAATGTTATGGCTGATTGGTGAACAATACAGCAAGCCTGATCTTCATGTCCACTAATGTTGATTATATGCAGCACAGACTTAGCATGTTAGCACCTCGTAATTCAGAGGACCTGCTGACGATTAGGGGCCAAAATGCCATTCGTTATCCTCAATAAGAAAAAGCCTTAGACCGAAAATAAGGTAGGAGGGACAGCACTGGTGATGACAAATGCAGCAACCTAGAGTGATGGAGGTGTCTTGTGTGAGAGGCATGGTAATTTGCAGTCCAGACAATGTAACCCCCCCCTCCCTCCCTCCCTTCCAGCATCTCAATGGTGGTGCTTTAAGATGCGAATGCCTTTCTCCACTTTGAACCGGAGCTGGCACTTTCACAGAGATGACCTCAACCGAGGAACCCGAGGATGCAACTGGGACAAGCCGAAGAATTCAAGGTCGCCGCACTCTGCCTGGAAAGAGCGGCGCTTTCCCTTGGGGTCTTTTTAAGCTTGCACATCGCTACGCAACTTGTGATGGAAACATGTCCTCTGGGTCCGGCGGGATCACAATGCGCTTTCTTTTCTCGACAAAGCCTCCCGATTTTTTGGCGAGCTGCCCGCTGAAACTAAACGCAGGATTTGATTACATTTCCTCCAAAAGCTTGTGATTTGCTGGAGATCTCCGTCTTTGCTCATGTCAGGCCATTACAATGCAATTAAAGACACATTTAGCAGGCACACATTTGAAAGTGGGGGCCTACCGCCTGCCAATTCATCTGCTCCTACTGACATCCATTATCAATCACAGAGGCAATTTAACACACACACACACACACACACACACACACACACACACACACACACACACACAGAGCCTTTCCAAGACCCAAAGCGTGGGTGAGAGGCATCCTTTCCCATATAGTTCCTCGGTTAAAGCAAGTAAGCTCCTGGTGACACTTTACTGGCATTCGGGCCCTCAAAATGACTTCAGAAATAAATAGCGCTGCCCCATAAAAGTCGACGTCAGAGATAATGTAAAATGAGATTCTTCATGTCCAGAAGGTTTCTTTGTAAAAAAAAAAAGAAAAAAATGCACAAGGATGACTTTTTAACAATGAATTGAGACTTGTGGAAACAAACAAACAAACAAACAAACAAATAAATAAATAAAAATAGTAACAGCATTTGCTGAAGGTTCGCTGTTGAGGCTAGCTGAAGTTGAGAAGCTGAGGTGGAGGGCTGGTAAGTTAAGCCAGCAATAACGAGTTTTCAGAAAAGGACCAAAGTATGGAGGCATTCAGAACTTCTAACAAACCTGAATCCGAGCTCTGCCTACAAACATCCACCGTGTGATGTGACCACACATCTGCCTTGTGATTTTTATAGGCCAGGTCAGTCTTTGGTTTTAGGAAAAAGAGACGGAAGACAAACACTTGCTTTTCCTGAAATATTTCAGATCTAAATCCCAAGTGTTTAGTTAGAGTATATATTCATTTACATCAAGATTTATTTATATTTATTAAAAAATATGGCCTCTAATAAGACGAGAAGTCGAGAAATTCTTACTTTGAGGCGGACGATGCAACAGATTTCAGCTCCCAGGCCCACCATTTTTCTTGTCATCTAACAATTTATATCTAAGAATAAAAATTTTAATTTCTGTTGTTTATTTAGTTTGTTAAATGCTTAAAAACACATTTCCATATTGAGAAAAAAAAACCTTTTTTGTTTTGAACAACCAAATCCAATATGACGGGCTAAATTCTGAGGCAGGTACAGCACCACAAACAGCAAGCAAGTATTAAGGTTATTTCACCAAACCTGACATATGCAATAACTGAAGTTTGTCAGGAGGACCCCTTCATCTCCACCTCTGCCTTCCATTTCTCAGGAAAAAGTTTTTGCTGGCCTTCCGTCTCAACACTGAAGCCGCCCTAAACCTCAGCCCAAGTTCTCAGAGCCCTCTTCCCTCCTACAGTCACACAGGCTCATCTCATACGACAACCATATGTCGAAGGTGTGGTCTGAACTAGCACTAATCAATCATTCATTTATTGAGTTAACAGTTGTTCCAAGTGGTTCAGTCATCAAAAAGACAGTAATTAACCCAAAAGATCGAGACCCCCGTTCAAAATTACGATTCCAGCGCTGAGCGTGAGAACAGTGAACATGATGAACAAGGGGTTCAAGAAGTTCAGCTCTCATACAGCAGCTGCACAGCCCTTTCTATCAAACAAAGCCACAGAGAGCTAGCGGGACCCTCCAAACCCCTCGAAAAGCCCAAAATGAGGTTCACCCGCCACGTCTGCAGTAATCAACCCGGCCGCTCAAAGAGAGTGGCAGGCGACCCTCATTATAAACCCCAGAAAGGGCTTCCAAACAAGCCCTGATGAGGGGGTATGAGCACAGTTTGGTGAGTTTGAGTGATTCTTTGTTTTTAAGAATTTCCCCTCTGATGAGAAGCGCTTACGAAGGCCATGAGGACCTCAATCTTCCTCCAGCAGTCGGTTTCACCCTTCAGACTGCATTGCAGTAGGGCTGCTTTATTTCAACTGTTTCTAATTAGGCAGGATGACGATGTTCTCACCATGTGACGGCAAGGCTTGCGTACTGCAACTTGCCAAACATCTTCAAGAGTATCTAAACACGCAAGATCATCTGAAGATGTTTAAGATAGACGCTCTATCTTTAGTTCTACATCTCCAGACTTTTAATCAACAAGAATCCAGGGCTTCTTTTAAACAGACTTAAACAGCTGTCCCCTTTCTCCAAATGTAGAAGATCTGATAATGTGGATCCACGTTTGTTCCATAGCTAAAAACAGTACTTACAGCCACCTCAGCTAGAAATGCTGCATTAATAAAAGAAACCCTGTGGACTAATCAAAAGTTCAAATACTTTTGCCCACAATCAGCAATGGTATGTTTAGAGAAAATGGGTGCAGAGGTTCATGAAAAGAACTCCTCGCCAACTGTTAAGTAAGCTCTGAGGTGGCTTTGGGCTGGTGTTGCAGCCAGTGGCACAAGGAACATATTGAAACACCAGCAAATCCTGGAAGCAATCATCACTCACGCTGTTTAAAGATAAAAAAGCAATGGCTTCACCAATCGAACCCACAACCCTGTCATCAACAGCCCGGAGCTCTAACGGCTGAGCCACCACTACCCCTGTGGAACATGTGGATCCAGGTTTGTGGACAGATCTCAAAAGAGCAGTTCCTGCAAGATAGCCCAAGAACCTCACAGAACTAGAAGCCTACAGCAAGGATGAATGAGGCGAAAATCTTCCAAACCTTCCAGAACTGAAAGACCCTTAGATGCTAAAATAGGGGCTTAAAAGTGATACTTGCCAAAGTGGGTGATACTAGGGACTAACCACCTAAGTGCCCAAACTTCAGGCCTTGTTCCTTGTTTGTTATCGGACAAAGTCTATTTGTGTCTACAGGATTTGTACCATGGGTGACAAAATTGTACCCGTCCTGGAGCTTTTCCTGAAGGTCTTGTAGGCCCAGTGGAAAAGTCAAGGTACACATTCTGGATGGCTTGGCTTTGGCATTGCCTACATTTAGGTGAATTAAAAAAATCTAATTTTTTGCCAAACTATTGCTTTAAGCACAGCACAATTTCCATGACAGGAGACACTCAATAGATTTCATTCTTTTTTTTTGGTCACTCTCAGATTTGCGCTGACCAAGCCGGTCTCCCCAGTATAACTCTGCTTCCTTTGATTGAAATGTGTATGGTTTTTCTTCTTAGAGAGTCACAAAGAGGAAACGCAATTAGTCTATTACATTAACTGACGCACGTTCTGGTCTACCAAGCGTGGCATGAAAAAAAAACCCCGCAAATATACTCAAACTCTCAAACCCCGGTAAGACCCACACTCCATGTGATTTCCCACAGTGCAAGCTCAACTCGAGCACATGAGTTCAAGGGTGAACAGAAAACTCCCTCCAGCTCCCATTCAGTCAGGGTCAAAGCTCTGCGAAAATAAGTCAAGAGATGAGAAATGAACAACGATGGCCAAACTGCACAGACATAGCTGGAGTTCCTGAGTCAAGGCTGTGTCCATCACTCACTGGACAAGGCTAGCGAGCCCCTACGGGCACAGAACTTTTCTAAAAGTCTGACGGAGAAAGATCTGGCCGAGCACATGAAACACAATACGGCTCGATCCCTTCTCCATCTGGAGCCGTGTCAGCTTGGACGTCTTCTCGCAGGCAGACGCGCTGGACGCAGGACAAGCCTGTTGTGGCTTCAGCTTCGACTCCATCATCCCCCTTGTTACGAGGTGTGAGGATGATGCCAGGCTGTAGGCATCTTGGCCTGAGGCAAGCGTCAACAGAGGGAAGCTGAGATAGCGTTGCACACAGCTGCTCTTCACAACATGTCCTTCACATCTCCAGCAGCCAGGGTGAAGGGAAGAGTGAGAGGGGTAGAGAAGTCAAGAAAACGTGAAGGCTTGAAGTTAAGAGCGATGACTTAGCCTACAGGCATCTCTGATTTCATTCCATCACATCCCACATAACCGCAGAGAGCATGGCTGGAGAATGGTGAACGGTATTCAGCTTGGACCGTTCCTTTGCTACTGCTCCCGCAGGGTGAACATGAGATGCCTGACCACCACAACCACCACCACCACCTCTCCATGATGAAAGACAGCAGGGTCAGTCAGCAGGGTGAAAGCTCTGGCATACCTTTCATTGCCAATAAGCCAACCCACTGAAGGTAAGCTAGAGCTGGCAGTTGGATAGACGTGGGAGGCTGAAAGGAAGTCCAGCATGAGTAAGCAGAAGAAGGTAGAGTGCAAGTTTCTGACCACAACAATTCGATTAAGACCATTTATGGAAAGATTCAAAGCTTCATAAAATCCTAAATGTCACCACATTTTTAACAGTTCAAAAGTGACTGTCGTTTTCAGCTTGACCACAATACATCGTGGCTTTTTCATAACCCTAATAAGAAGCAAGCGGTCTGGCCACCAAACGTCAGCCCTCCACGAACTACGCCAATGTCTTTTTAGCCTATTTTGTATAATCTTGGCTTTCTGAATCTCCACCACCACAGAGAAGTCGTCCACCAAAAGTGGACCAACGAAAGACAACTGGTGAACCGCTAACAGGGTCATGGATGCCCGAGGTTCATTAATGAGATCCATGGAGGCCCCATCTCAACTTACAAGACTTGCAGCTAAAATATCTTCTGCTAATGCCTTGTTTCAGATGCCACAGGACACCTTCAGAGTCCAGACGTCCATGCCTTGACGAGTCAGAGCTGTCTCCAAACCCAAAATGTCTCTAAACTATCAACACATATCTTCTAATTTGATGGAATTTTCCTTCTAGCAATCTTCAGTAGGCATGTTAATGTCTTACACTCTGTGATATGCTCTTACCAATAAAAAGGACAAAAGGACATAGCACAAAGCAGCTGGAAGTGTCCACAGGTGTTGACTTTTGTCCCCTGAGCAAGACAAAGCTCAACACACACAACAGGACTAAAAAACACCTGACCTATTCAACCATGGCTGGAACTGCAAGGTCTAACGCTAATCTCCTCATATGCTCATCCCTAGATAGCCTAGATCATCTTCTAAAGCCTTTTAGTAAACACCAGGACGTCATCCTCTTATTCTCTGATCGCACCAAATCCATAATGCTGGTGTGACCTCAAACAGTCAACAGATATGGAAATGATGGGGCTGAAAATGTAAGCAACCCAGGAAACGTGCCCTGGTTTGCTTATATTAGGTTTCCATAGCAGCTTTCCAGCCTAGCAAAACCTGACCCAGGCTGCTCTGCACCAAACAAACATGATATGATTATTTAAATATAAAAAAAACTGGAGCCAAGCAGTAATATAAGCTTAATAGCTTCTTCAGTGCTACTCCAAATGTTTTACTTTGCCAGACATTTTAGCTATATTATTTGTTGACTCTGCATAAATACATAATACGAATTGTGCAAACAAGTCATCAAATAAAAATGAAAGGAAACGTTCCCGAGTTTGCTTTTCACTGGGCCAAATTTCGGGCCGGCTTGCAGCAAGGTTACCCATTACATTTACACATATTTTCTGGATATTACTGAACAAAAAGCATGTTTACGCTGAAGCACTTCAAAGGCGATGCTTGCAGCGCCGAGATTCAGGTACCAGACGATAACAAGCATGGGAGAACAGCAGAGCTCGGGACACCGTGGATTGGGGGCCGGCTGTTTTCAGAGCCAACACAGCTGGCGCTGAGAAAATAAATAAAACAGAAGCAAAAACAGGTGAAGCACATGCGCGAACGCCCTTTGGTTACAAGGGGAAAACTCGCGAGGTCTTCAAGAGCTCCAAAGGAGTCGCAATCATTGCAAAATGGCTCATTAACAAGCCATGAACCAGGATATCTGGAGGTGCAGGTGCAGGAATGGACTGTGGAGAAATGGGCAAGCATTAGGATCTAAGCAACTTTGACAAGATCCAAATTGGACAGAGAAAGAGACGGAGAGTCAGTGCAATCTCCAAAATGCCAGGTCTTGTCTTATGGGATGTTCCCAGCATGCAGTGGTCAGTACCTTCCAGATGTGTGTCAAGGAAGGACAACTGATGAACCTGCGACAGGGTCATGGCTACCCAAGGCTCATTGATGCGACTCATAGAGGTCCCACCTCACACCTTACAGGTTTTTCCCATGGATCTGCTGCTAACATCTTGGTACCAGATACCACGGGGCACCTTCAGAGGTCCGTGCAACTCCATGCCTTTCTTAGGAATCTGCCAATCGAGCTCATCACCATCACATCTGCTCCAAGATGCAGCTGCAAGGCTTCTAACGGGTAGTGAGGACAGAGAGAGCATTTTTTCCACAGTGGCCTCCCTAGACTTGTTACCCGTCAGTCAGATAGAGCGGAATCTATGGCTTCATTCATTTTTAAAGCTCTACACAGCATGGCCCTGAGCTACATCTCTGGCTTCCTCTGCCCCCATTCCTGCTCTTGAGGCCTACCATCGTCCAACCAGATTTCAGATTCTGACCATGCCTTCAGTCATCGGGTCTGTCTTTGTGTGTTCCGTCTTGCTGCCAGCTACTCCTGTCTCGTGTTTTACTGTTTTCTTATTAGATTATTAGATTTGGTGTATTTTCATACAAATTCTTTTGTACTTGTCTAAACTCATGGCATCATCAGACTTCTAAATCTAAGGGAAGTCCAGATCCGACCCAGTGACACAGGATCAGGGCTGATCCAGGCATTTTTAATGGATCGGGTATTGGCTTTTATGGCTCTGACCAACTTCATATCCTTAGGTTTGCTGCAGTAGAGTGCCTGAGGATCTGGCGTCCTCTAAGCACCATCAATAGACCTGATCCTCAGCTGCTGAAGACACACCTCTCATTTTCCCTCGACAGACAACTACCCCAGACAGACAAGACTAGCCGTGACATTACCAGTTAGCAGCCCAAACTAAAGCTGAAGTTGGCTTCTAATGACAACTCTCCATTCCACCTTAAATAGTGCTGCAGTTACAGTGCGTACACTTCAACAGCTGAACCTAACTGCTGCATTATAGTTATTAAGGTGGAACAGAAAGTTTACGGACGCAGCAACAACAAATGGCTCACAGAGCAGCAGGTAAAGGGTGTGAGTTCATCTGTCAGAAGAGGATCTAAATTCTTCACCCTTCCAGAAAATGTTCATTTCCGTCTATTTCCGGCCGTTTTTGGGAAGATCTAACGTTTCTTCCAGCCAGTCTTTACTCCTGGATTACGCCTGGGTAGAAACCAGACTGTGGGGGGAAATGCTTTGTTCTACCAGCGAGAGAACAACGCCCCTTTCTTTGGTTCGAAACCAGCTCCGAACAGCAAAGCTGGGAGACTTAGACTTGTGTTGTAAAGAAACTGGGTCAGGTGGGTCAGTCAGACTGGACTGTAAGACATCAAACACTATAGAGTTCAAAACAGACGTTCAAAGAACAAACAAAGTAAATCAGATTAGAATTTAGTCTGATTACAGAAACTGGTGCTAATACGGTTTTTACTGGGGTTTACTGTTGGGTACTAGCATGTCTCACCTAAGTTGTGGGACTGTATTACCATTAGAAACACAAAGATCAAATCAGAATCGGCCAATAGTCAGCATTAAGAGACCCGCATCGGATCAGGGGGTAAAAAACTTTGATCGGAACGTCCCTACAAAATTTACCGTTGATTGATGTGGTGCAGAAGTACAGGATTGTTACATTAGAAAAGAGCCCAGAAATGATACCCTGGCTAGCGACGAGTGCACACTTAGAGATTAGATGTTGTTCAAATCCACTGTAACTGATTCTACAGTTCCAAAAACAATGCAGTTAAATTGCCACCAGATGCATTTTCACACCCCCGTTCTCCACACAGAAATATGAGGTGCTGAATGCCCTTTCCACCCTCACACAGCAGGCCTTAAAGTGAGCCTGTGCCTCTCGCCCGCAGAGGAAACACATCCAAGCTCGTCCCCTCACACAGCGCTGATCAGATGGGCTCTGGCAGGTTGGTACACACAGGCGTTGCATCCTCCCCCGCCGCTCCAAACCAGAGACACTTCAGCCATTGTTCTCTTTAGAGATACGCTACACAAAGCGGAGGTATTATTTCCCACCAGTGAGCATCATCAGTGCACACGGGCAGGGGAAACAAAGACAGAGACCACACAGGACTGTCCAGTGCACCAAAATGACTTAAGTGTGCTGACCGGATCACATCCCAATGTCCTCAGGAGGCAGCGGGGGTGCAGGGTGCAATAACTCGTTTTTTGGAAAACACACCAATGTCCCAGAAATAACTGCAATAAACAATATTAGTCATTTTAGAACCACTGTATACCACTAATAATAAAATCATAATAACAGTGTAGAATAACCTTTTAAAGGGCAATCCACTTTAAATTACTAAGAATCTTTAGACATTAAAACTGGAATAAAAAAAATGCAAGCAGAATAGCTTTGCAGCCTACGTTGCTATGGTATCCCAGGTGGTTCCTATGGTTTTTATTGCTGGTTAATATGGTGGTTGCTATGGTGTTGCTAGGTGGCTGCTAAAGTATCTTAGATTGTTGTTTAAGTGTTGTTACTGATATGGGATCCCTGGTGGTTGCTATGGTGTTGCTAAGTGGTTGCTATGGTATCCCAGGTAGGTGTTACGGTGTTAAGTAGCTGATACTCTATCCCTGGTGGTTGCTATGATGTTGCTATGGTTTCCCCAGATAGTTGTAAAGAGGTTAATATGGTATTGCTAAGTAGCTGCTGTGGTATCCCAGGTGTTTATACCACCGTTAATGTAGTAACACTGTAGCAAAGTATTCAAGGGAGTTTATATGGTGTAGCTGAATGATTGCTATGGTATCCCAGGTGGTTGCTATGATGTTGCTAAGTGGTTGCTAGGTAGTTGCTAGGTGTTTGCTGTGGTATCCCAGGTGGGTGTTATAATGTTAAGCAGCTGATACGGTATCCCTGGTGGTTGCTCTGGTTTCCCAGGTAGTTGTAAAGAGGTTAATATGGTATTGCTAAGTAGCTGCTATAGTGTTACTACATTAACAGTGGTTGCAAAGTATTCAAGGGGGTGTATATGGTGTAGCTAAGTGATTGCTATGGCTTCTCAGATGAGTGCTATAGTGTTATTAAATGATTGCTAGGTATTCAAGGTGGTTTATATGGTGTTGCTAAGTGGTCACTACGGTCTATAAAATGGACTCCTAGTCTCTGTGAAAAATCAGACTGTAGAGTCGTCAAAAGTTATCCAGGGTTTAATTGCAGCTTCCTGGACATGACAGGCTGTACTCACTGTAGTAGCCTTGCTTTAGATGAAGGTAACTGGAGAGTTGTACACCCCCCCCCCCCTTCCCGAATCCTCCAATCATCCTCCAATCATCCTCAGCCTCTGCTAATCCCATTAAAAAGAAGGCAGGACGGAGCTGGGGCGGGACGTGGTATTAGATCCATCAGCATACATTAGCCCCAAATCAAAGCCCCCTGTCTAGTGCCATTAAGCACCTACTGAAACGAGAGAACATGATTTGAGACCCGTGTCTAATGAGGAGGCTGAAATGTTACACCAGAACTCAGAACAGCAAGGCCTCCATCCAGACACCGCCCAGAAAGCATGCTCTTAGTCAACCGTGCCAATAAAATCAATCTGCCCGTCTGCACTGCCAAGCTTTATTGTCTTCGTTTCCACAAACAGACCGTTTCATTTTTTTGAAACTGTAATCCTGATGAGCCACAAGTTCTTGTTCCTAAGCTCCTGCTCCGCACCATGTCGCCACACTTCCTTGCCCGTGCCTGGGACATTCGCGAGGTTAGCAGCGGCGCGATCCGCATGCGGGAATGCGGCTTAATTATTAAGTGGCTAATGTGATTAGCTTTATATGTCGTGAAGTGAGGACAGGAGGGTGCCCAAAAATAATGAATCTGGACAGATAAGCTGCTGCTGCTGCTTTTAATTAAATAACATTCAAAGGGAGATAAGAGCAGCAGAGAAGAAGATGGGGGCGGCGTTCTCCTGCTGTGTCCAGCAAAGTTAATCCCTTCTGCCGTCCACTACTGTGCAGGCCTGCCAACGCATATGGCCTTCCCACTCTACTCTCTGACAGGCGAGATCACTGTCTGTCCAGCCACTTCAGATTCAGAGGCTCTGAAAGACCAATCATCTGTGAACAGCAGTCCCTTTCAGAGCCCGGCAGACAGTGAGGGGTCGAGACACTACAGCCTGAACACCAGCTATGTACAATCAAATGGCCCGGCAATCACAGAACCCATTTACTCTCAGAGGGGGGAAAAAAAGTTGATGGAATGGGACAGGAGCCATCCAATCTCGCCATGTTCTGACAGTGTTTCACTTCGGTAATGAAGCCTCGGCCGGCCTGCGGAGAGGCCCCCTCACCAAGTAGATTGAGTGAGGGGAGGGAATGAAGAAGGGAAAAAAAAAAAAAAAAAAAAAAAATCAGGCTTGCTCCCAATCCTCAGATTTTAGTCTAGACACCATCTGGACAATGATTACAGCCCCTCTCAAAGACCTCAGATCAGATCCTTGTATAACACTAAGATATTACAGATCAGGTTAAGGGTGGGCAGAAGCCTTGGGTCTATCAAGATTATGGTATACTGTGATAATTTAAAAAGATGCTAATATTATGCAAAGGTTTTACATTACAGGTTACAGCACTGGGTTATGGATCACAAGGTTGTGGGTTCGATACCCATATCCACTAAGACACTGTTGGCACCTTGAGCAAGGTCTAAAACCTTTTCTGCTCCAGGGGCACTGTAGAATGGCAAACCCAATTGTGGATACACTGGGCTATGAATCACAAGGTTGTTGGTTCGATACCCACGTCCACTTAGCCACTATTGGGCCCAAGAGTAAGGCCTTTAATCATCTCTAATCCAGGGGTGCCGTAGAATAACAGAGCCTGCGCTCTGGATCACAGACGGACTAAGTTATGGAACACAAGGTTGTGGGTTCAATACTAACATGACTAACATGTGGGGTCCTGTAGAATGGCTAGCCCTGCTCTCTGACCCCAGTTTTCCGAGCTGGTATATGGTAAAGGTAAAGGTTCTTGTCTACACCCACACTCTCAAAGGAGAGCTATGGCTGAGAAGGTTCACCTCATGAGGTTAAGATTAGTTAACACAAGCAAAGCAGCAACTGAAACATGCAAACAAACACACACACTCCCACTACAGTAGGGGTATGTTTAACAGTGTTTATGGTTTCTGCAGGGACCACTGACCCAGATGAAAGAGGAGGGAATTTGTCAGTGAAGGCAGCAGGTCAGACAGCAGCCTCTCACGGCCAACAAAGGCTGCCATACATACCAAGAGGATCATATAATTACACTGTTCCAACAGTACTGATCCAGAATCAGGGGGTGGACCATTTTTGTAAATTATAATAATATTATTATTAATGCATTTAGCTACTTTAAGTTAAACTCATTGCTGACACAAATGTGCAAATGCGCACACGCACACACACAGCCTGTCCAGTCCTTGTAGAGACGTACAACCAATAGAGTAGGACACTCTAGAGCAGATAAACATGAACCCATTGGCACCATGCCTAATGCCAGAAGTAGGCTAGAGGGGTATAAAGCTAACTGCGTTCTCTGGAATGACGGTCGGTGCTCCATCCAATACATTTGGGATGAGTTGGGGAGTTGTGGATGATGAGGTGGGGTGGTGATCATCCAACACCCTGACCTCACTAACGCTCCTGTCGCTGAATGCAATGAAATCCTCTGAGCAATAATCTAGCAGAAAGCCTTGTTCCCTGGACAGCAGAGACAGTCACTCCAATAAAAGCAGGATACATTCTTTAATACCCTTGATTTTGGAAAAAACAATAAATAGTCAGGTGTCCCAATACTTTTGTCCATATAGTTAATCACTGATATACCGCTGCTAACCGTTTCCACTGCGGTTAATATGTTTAAATGAAGAGCTACAGCAAGTTCTCCAAATGTAAATACATGAATTTTTTAGGAGGTTTACCCCAAAGGACTGAGGTGTCCCTGAAAACAAGGGTATGTACACAGCAATGCATCACACCAACCGTTTCAGCATGTCATTAATATTATTTTTAGCAGCAAATAAGCTCTTGCGTGCCTCATCTATCATCCTTTTGTGGTCAGAGGGGAAGGAATCTGGGCTCCCACTTGTGTAGCAAAACATTTAGGAGAAGTGAAAGCATCTATTTGTGGTCAGACCTATGGACATCTCTCTGAGATATACATAGAGCTGAGAATTCCACTGTTCAGCATATGCAGCAGGGTTTTCTTACTCTTGGGCCAGCAGTACACAGTAGGGTTATTTGTTCCTCCTATGATACTTTTATAATAATACATCATCATATTCCATTATATTAACTCTTGATGAACTGTATAATAAAATGAATTTTGCAAACGAATTTTCAAATTAATTAAATATACAGAATTCATTTCAAAGCACAGTGAGAAAGGCGTGAAAACGACCCATTCAGATCTATCAATACCTTTAAAAGCAAACTGGCATTTTTTGTTGCATTATAGTGTAGTGTACAGTAACTTGCATTAACATGATGCACTATGTTTTTTGCGCTTAATGAAGTTAATTTAGATAGCACATAATGGTACTGGGCCCCATCGGCAGCCGGGGCCCCGAGAGCGCACAATTGGCCTTGCTATCTCCAGGGTGGCTAAATGCCGTTCTCTCCCCACAACACTCCAGAGCAATGCTGGCTGGCACGGACGCCTGCTGCCCGTTGCACCAGAGCCTGGTACACAGAGCTTTCCTCAGAGAGGAGAAACGTTCGGAGAAAGAAGCGCAGGCTGTGTCAGAGGAGGCATGTGGTGGCCGGTATCCTCCCAGTGTCAGGAGCATTGCACGTAATTGGGGGAATATGTATGGGTTGGGTAACTGGTGACTGGTAATTTCTTGTCATTTTTTTGAATAAAATCAGTAAATAAATCAATTAAAATGTAAAAAAGTCTTTAAATATCCTTATACACAGAGTGAGCCCTGGAATACAGCCTGTCTACCCCTGGTTCGGAATGAACTCGGCCCATTATATCAGCTCCACTTCCCATATAGGAACGCTGTGTGGTTCTATAATTCCAGTCTGTCGTCCATCTGTTTCTCTGCTTACTTTGTTAACCTCTTTTCACCCTGTTCTTCAACGCTCACTCAAGACCCAACAGGACTGACCACAGAGCAGGTAGTATTTGAGTGGTGGGTCAGTCTCAGCACAGTATTCAGTGGCCATGTACTGTTACTGGTACAGAACGGCCTGCTTGCCTGACCAGGGAATTACACCATTCTAGTGTAGCAGACCAGTGTTGTTGAAGCTTCATCAAATTTCAGGTCACGTCTAATCTGTCTGACTCTGATAAGCATCTTCTGATCTTACTTCTGATCTTACTTTTACTCCTTTTGCTCTCCTCAGTCAGACCTGGAGTGGTTTCTTCCTAAACATTCATAGGTGGCTCACGCTGCTTCATTTGAATTCATTTCAAGGATTCAAGCAAACTCAATGCCAGCACTGAGTCACAGCTGACTGGCACATTCATTTCTTGGCCAATCTCAAGCACTGACACACACACACACACACACACACACACACACACACACACACACACACACACTGTTTACAAATATTTACACAACAAATACAAAAGCCAAAAAAAAAAACCCTTCAGAATAAAGAACAAAACGTGAACCAGCACCCAGGATATCAGTCAGACGCCAGCAGACCAAAATGTGTGAACAGACCACCCCAAAAACACACACACACACACACACCTCCAACCCTGACGGTCCGCCAAAGTGCTGTCTTGTAGAGCGCTGATGTCTGTATCTGTACTCTGTAGCTCTCTCACTTCTTCATTCGGTCTCAAACTATAATACAGGTGCTGTTCTTTATCTAGAAAGGTTGAGTAGCCTGCAAAGCATTATGGGTTCATTTACAGGAATAAAAACAAAAAAACAAAACAAAAAAGGAACCCACAATGCTTTGCAAACACGACCATCTGGATACAGCCATCGGGGATTAGAGGCGGCCTTTTGGAGCGAGTGCGAGTCGGAGAGTCTTGCTCTCTCCCTCTCTCTCTCCGAGAGGGCTGTAATTACAGGGCGCTCGAGGTAGAAACAGACTGAGCGAGAGAGCGAGTGAGCAAGAGAGAGATGCTCCGAGTTTGGGTTGCCGCCCTTGGTTCTCACCACGGCTGCGGACTCGGAGCATGTGGACGGGGCAGCAGGGTGGACGCACTACAGCAGTGCCTGAGAAGAGCAGCTCCAGACACACCACACGAACCACAGCATCAGCACTAGCCTATTTCCAGCACACACACACCACCACCACCAGTCCATCCCTGAGGCCCCGGAGCACAGGCCCTGGAAACCCAACCACACGCTGACCGCTCTGAAACTAAATTAATGCAGCGAGGGTTAGCTAGCGGAGATGCTAATTCAGAGCAGGTCCAATCCGAAATGCTAGAACTGTCGAAACTGGACTTACTGCAGGAGACGCTGAAAACCTTCTTCAATTTCAATGGAAGTCAATGTAAAAATTTGAATTTTTGGGGCATTTCTATTGGTTCGTTCACTATGAATTTGCCTCATAATATGAAGAACAACTGGCCGATTCAAATGATGTCAAAAAGTCAAAAATGACAAAAATGAAGATACAAGGTTTTTGCATGTGAGCAATTATAGACCACAAGGCATTATTTATCAGAAAGCACCCATATTGTCTATTATGGATTAAAAAATAATGACAGAAATTGCATTAATAACTAATGATGCATTCTACACAGCCCTAAACCAAGCCAGTGCCAACCTGGCCAAGAACAAGCAGTGATCAGCTGCTCACCCTGCACTAACCTTCACCACCATCCCAGCAGGCAATATCCCTCAGATGAGCTCATCTATCAGGTCTGTGGACAGATTCATGGCAGGTAGCAGAGACCAGGCATAATTCATATCTGGCATTTATCCATTTAGCCGCTCATCTGTCCATCTCTGGCCTGAGCGTGGGCTTACTGCACCAGAGATATGAACCCTGTGAGTTATGACTCGCACTCCCCAGCACAGGTGTCAGGCTGCAGTGTGGTGGATGACCGAGCACGGAGAGAGCACCTTACAGAAGGCCTGAACACTGCGTGATAAAAAACTGCTAACACAGACTTTTTATTCTGGTGTTTCCTGCATTTAGTGAAGAACAAGCCAATGGGAAGCTGCTTCACCATGAGGCCACTGGCTTCTATTAATTAGACGGTCAGGCGGTCAGGCCGAAAGACGTAAGAGTATTGCTTTAAGCTCTAATGGAACTGGGAGACGGGACGGTCACCACTACATTCTTTATTCGCCAAGGTCGTCTGATGGCTTTTGAAGACAGTGAAAGAACAGAGAGAGAAAGAGAGAGAGAGACAGACAAAGTGAAAGACAGAAAGACAGACAGACAAAAAAAAGACAGGTAGAGACGGACAGACAAAAGAGACAGAAAAAGAACAAGAGAGAGAGACACACAGATAGACAGAGAGATACAAAGAGAGATAGAGACAGAAGGAGAGACAGACAGACACACACAAAAAGAGAGTAACACAGAAAGACAGACAGACAAATGGACACACAGACAGAGAGAGACAGACGGGCAAAAAGACAGAGGCCGTCAAGATTGACACAGAGACGCAGACAGACAGAGTGTGACAGAGAGACACAGACGAAGACAAAAAAAAAACAACAAGAATGACAGACAAAAAGAGACAAAAAGTGGGACAGACAGACAAACAGAGAGACAAAGAAAGGTAGACACAGAGATACAGAGAGGAAGAGAGAGAGAGACCGACAAGAGAGACACAAACACGAAGACAGACAGAGAGACACATATGAAAAGAGACGGAGACACAAAGAACAAGAAAGACAGAGACACAAACAGAGAGACAAAGAAAGGCAGACACAGAGATACAGAGAGGAAGAGAGAGAGAGAGACAGACAAGAGAGATACAAACACGAAGAGACACAGAGACACACAGATGAAAAGAGACGGAGACAGAAAGAACAAGAAAGACAGAGACACAAACAGAGAGACAAAGAAAGGCAGACACAGAGATACAGAGAGGAAGAGAGAGAGAGACCGACAAGAGAGACACAAACACGAAGAGACACAGATGAAGAGAGACGGAGACAGAAAGAACAAGAAAGACAGAGAGACAAAGACAGGCAGACACAGAGATACAGAGACAGAGATACAGACCGAGAAAGACAAATAGAAAAAGTGAGAAGGAGAAACAGGCAAGAAGAGACGGGCCAACAAGAGTGACACAGACAGACAGAGGGACAAAGAGACACAGATAAAAAGAGAC
Organism: Salminus brasiliensis; assembly: GCF_030463535.1. Lineage (NCBI taxonomy): Eukaryota > Metazoa > Chordata > Actinopteri > Characiformes > Bryconidae > Salminus > Salminus brasiliensis. The sequence continues at coordinate 6,412,438 of NC_132890.1, forward strand.
AGACAGACAGAGACAAAGGCAGACACACACAGAGCTACAGAGAGAGACAGAGAGAGAGAGAGACTCCCAATGTATATTCTTTGGCAGTCCTCAGTACCGATGTCTCCAAGTGAGTCTCCACAGACACGAGCAGAAGCCTGAATCGCATTTCAGCGTTGAGCCGCTAGGAAGGTGGAGAGAGGCCTTCCTTCCTCCACCTTCCCAGCAGATGGGCTTCAGACATATTCCTACAGCGTGTACCAAATTCTCCTCCATAAAAGAGAGATATGAGCAGCATGTGAGAAACACATTTCACACAAGAGCAAATCAGAAGGGTGATGCTGAGGTCACGTCAGCGTGAGGCGAGGACACCGACCTCAGGAGAAAAGCTAAGAGATAATCGCCCGTTATTTATTCAGACTTCTGGGTTTTTTTCAACCGGCATTTTTACCCACGTCCTCTTTTACAGGCTGTGCGTGAGCGTTTTTATGTCACGCATGTTTTCTACATTACTCTGATCACAAGATCAGCGCTGGGCCTTCCTCAAAACTGCCATGTTTCCTGTCTGAATGTTAAAAGTCATAAATTACCGTCCTCAGCACACCCACTGCTCTCCACACCACCCTAATGACCTCCATAAAGCAGCTACGTGGCTCGGGTTATCTGATAGCGCTCAGTCCAGTTAAATATTAGCTTTGCACTTGAAGAAAAAGCAGCACTCTCCAGCCTGTAGTGCCCGAAAGGTTGCACAGCAGGTCTAAACATGCTTCCCATTCTCACACACACACACACACACACACACACACACACACACACACACACACACACACACACACACACACATACATACACGACATAAGGCATCAAAACAGCCTCCCTCTCTTCCAACCATGCCACATCTGCTCCTTCTCAACGCAAATGAAAAAATAACTAGTTTGAGCTGCGTAACACTGGCCAGAACCAGCCTGACGCTGGGCTGCTTTCAAATCCCTCTCGCCACACTTCAGCCCAGGTGACGCTGGGAGATCAAGTGTGAGTACGGGTTTAAATGAGGCCCAAATAGAGGAGACTTAAATAAATATGGTACGGTCTAAAACAGGGGCTGTCCAATGATGGTCTGGAGGTTGACTGGAATGAACAATTTATGCTAAGCTGTTTAAATATATGTAGATATATATTAGACAAAAGTATTGGGACACCTGCTTATTCACTGCTTTGTCCAAAATCGTGGAAAATACCCTGCTTTTGTTGGGAGTAACTGTCTGTCCAGGGATGAAGGCTTTCTTTTAGATTTTGGAGAAGCATTGCTGTAAGGATAAGATTGCATTCAGCAACAAGAGCATTAGTAAGGATGGTTGGATGATCACCCCACCTCATCCCAAGTAGGTGAAAGTATTGGCGAGAGCACCAACCATCATTCCAGGGAACAGAGTCCTTCCACTGCTTCACAGCTCAATGCTGGGGGGGGTGTATACCCCTGTGTCTAGCCCACACCTGGCATTAGGCAGGCAGTACTTCACTACAGGGGCTAGACAAGCTGTGTGTGTGAGCTTTGGAACATCAGTGTCCGCAATTTTCTCAGCTCTTTCTTTCATTATTATTATTTACTATAACCAAATAAACAGGGTATATGTTTTACAGTACACTATATCTTGATACTATATTCAGAAATAGAATTTGAAGTTATGTAGAGTATAAAAACGGTGGTGGCACAGGGTTGCAGGTTCAATACCCAGGACTGCTAAGCAGGCCTTAACCCAGTTATCTCCAAACAGGCAGGTTTACAGAAGAAGGGAAAAAATGCTTAACTTTCAGTAGAAGTCGATGTAAAAATGTTTCATCCCAAGTCATTTCGGAGCATTTCTATTGGTCCACGCATCACACAATTTGGACACAGGGTAAAGGCCACTTGTCTGATTTACATTATGTCAAAAAGAAAAAAACATCACAAATTGAGATACAATGGAGATCACACTAACGATTAGGGTTGGGCAATATGGTAAAAAAAAATGAAATCACGATATTTAAAGACTTTTTTCGCGATACACAATATTTATCACGATACATGAATAAATTACAGACATAAAACATAAATCAGTAGCGGCAGATTCTTTTAAACTACTATTCAGATCCTCTCCTGTACTGAATACAGTGATTTGTGCTCAACATCTGCTGCTCTTCATCTATTTAAACCAGTCTAATTACACTGTAAGTAATAAAACCTGCAGCTGATCAGTGTTTATTAAGCACTAACAGTCTCCTCCATATGCTTTGGAAAAATATCATGATACGATAAAATATCGTCATATTGCCCAGCTTTACTGACGATATATTTGTTCTGACTGGGTGAGGACGTGGGGTTAGGCCACAACAGACCAACTTTAGGCCGCCCTGCTCTAAACCAACAGTCTGCACTGTAAAATTACACAGCTTCCACTGTAAACACAGTCAATTAGTCCAGAGAGGTCAAATGGGGACACATTTACAGATTTCCCCTCCCAGATTCCTCACAAGCCTGCTGTGAAGCCCGAGTGGGAGGGAAATCCTTCACAGGTGCTCCAGAAAGAACACTAAACCCATTTTCACTGTACCTCCCGATTCTGTTTCAAAAACAACCGTCTGTAGATCCTTACATATGTTTCAGGAGCAAGCAGCCGGCCATCAATAAGCTCTGCCGCTGTTGAAACAGTGATCCGTTCAGAGGACTCATCTCACAGCTCTCGCGCACCCTCCTACCTCTGAGCCACGACTCTGTGGCGTGGACCAGAAAGGCAGCGGCACAGAGGCAGCGATACATGGCTGATCTGTCCCTGATCTACCTTTACTAAACAAAATCCCTGCTGCAAACACAGCTGGTCTGGGACTAATACCTAAAATAATATCAGATTTTATTATACTGTATTATACTGTAAGTCCTGGGAGACTTACTGTAATACCAAGTTGAGTGCAATCGCAATGTGACTGAAATGAAGGCAACAATAAATGCCCTGTGGATTAGCAAAACTCATTACTTATACAATGCATCAAAGTTTAATATAGAAATTGATTATTGAAATTGATTCGCAAGCTGATTTGATTGGAAAACCTTCCTCACATCAAGACTTGATTCTTTAGTTTTGCACCTCTGACACCAAACAGGAGTCTGCAGCCTGAGTAAACTGTGTATACTGGGTTTAAGCTGAGCACAAATCACTTAATGAAGATTTTCACCTTTTTTAAAATGCAAGAATCTGCAGAAATAAAGGATTAAACTTATTAAGCATGGTGTGATGGAACGAGAAACAGAACCCAAAGCTAAAACTAGTTTTCCAGACTTTCTACTGCTTAACCGTTCCTGCAAATATGCTTTTCAATGAAGCCTAACTGGAGACTGAAATATGGCACAAGGGGGGGTCCAGTATTGGTCATCCTGGGGTGAGTAGAGGGCCCAAAATGCCAAAATGGCAATACAATACATAAATAAATCAGGTATTTTAAAATACGAATTTAATATGAAATAATATTTTAAACAATTTAATATCAGTCATTTATTTACTACAGTATAACAATATCAGGGATTAAATCACTGGGTTATTGTTCACAGGGTTGTGGGTTCCATACCCAGGTCTGCTAAGCAGAGTTTAATATAGGACATTGTATATATTTATTTAAAACTTATTTTAAAGCTAATTTGTCCTGTTTCTTTAATCGATTTACACTACAAACATGATCATTTCCTCATGTTAAAGCTGCATACAATTTTTGAAGTAAGTCTATACCCAATATAGTCTATAGTTGGGGTAAACTGTATATATTAAATTTAAGCCAAGCACAAATCACTTGTTTTTATTTTAAAAGAAATTAAGTATTGCTCAGTGTTGGTAATGGCAACCAGGCGTCCAAAGAGTTTAATACCTCTATAAAGGTCATCTCATAGAAAGATTTTACATGAAATGGTGACCCATGTTACATAAGGCCAGAGATATCGTTTTACAACAATTCTGATAAGTTTTTTTTTTATCACTAACGCTAGAGGGGCATATATAGAAAAATAAAAGTCTCCAAAATTAAACTTATTTATTATTTTTCAGACTTTCTACTGATTTACCATGAACTGACATTACATATAACAACTACCGAGACGTGTGTGGATTCACTGGTTCACCTTCTATTGCAAACAAAATATGCATACATTTACATTACCGGCATCGCAACCTTCGGTTCCCATCACCACCACTGTAAAGAAATCTAAGTTTGAGAGTTTATCGATATCACGAGACAATACGCAGAAAAAAACACCCTGAATGACTTTTACACTTTGATCATTTATTTATGTAGACTTTTTTTTAATCAGTGAAATTCCCCTTTAATCGCATCTACACCAATTTCAAACACAGCTTAACGGCAATTAAAAATCTAGACCTGAAAGTAGTGCTCCGTTTTAATGAAGAGTTAATAGCTGTTAAATAGGAGCCATTATCATCACATCAGCACCACGTTTACAGCGATCCTCCTGCTTTTTTTCTACCCCAGCAGCCTGTTGTACACACCATGTCTGTGACGGCAAGCTGGAGGTACAGAAGCACATCACATCCACCTCGACACACACAGCATACGATCAACAAAGACTACAGCAGGCTGGCCGAGGGAGCAGGACACCTTCTCAGCTGACTGATCTGACCACAGCCACTACTCCATGTATTCAAGCAAATTGTCAGTGACATCTCTCCACCGTTTACCTCCACGTGACTCACTGTGAAATAACTAATCCAGTCATCCAAGTCCTTTCCTAAAACCACAGCTCCCTGGAAACGTGCCTTAAACTTGGCTACTAAGCTCCAGCTTTATGTGACTCAAGCTCCAGAGGGCTGAGGGGATGTTTTTCTGGGATCTTCAAACCATTTAGATGATGAAGGGAGTCTGTTTAAGCTCAGAAACCTCGGTTTCCGGGATCTTCAGCTCTGGTGCCGTGGAGCTGAGAATCAGAGATCAGAGCTCATTAGCCTACATCCAACCTCTTCAACACACTGGATGTAAACAAGTGCGAGCGTGGAGGCTGCTCTAGCCTGGTGTGGCTATTCACCACCTACTAGCACTATAAGAAATCGGAGGTGACCAGCATACAGCAGACAGTAAGAGTGAACGCAGAGGCCTCGGTCTCCCTAGACCCTGCAGTTTCAGCTTAAACTCAGCCTGAATCAGTGGCCACCTTACTCCCACTATATGGGAGCTCAACGCACAGATGCCCCAGTGTGCACGGCGTGTGTGTGTGTGTGTGTGTGTGTACAGCACTAAAACACTGAGACAGGTCAAGCTCCATCCACCCATCCACCATTCTCAAGCTTCCCCAGCTCACAGCTTAGATTCAACCTAAAACAGTGGGCACTGCACTGACCACAAAAGGGGGGCTTACACTACTGAAGCCCACCGTGTGTTTATGGGTGTTCACGGCTTCTTGCTAACTGAAACCCATCGAGCTAAAACACGGAGAAGAGTCAAGCTCCATCTATCTATCCATCTATCTGTCTGTCCAACCACTGCCTATTCATAATAGGGGGGTTATACTACAGAAGCCCCCCTGTGTGTGTGTGTGCATGTGAGTGAGTGAGCGAGTGTGTGTGTGTGGGTGTGTGTGTGTGTGTGTGTTTGTTTGCAGCTCCTCGCTAACTAAAACCCATGGCGGTCAAGTCCAGGCAGATCAAGCTCACTCCATCCATCTATCCATCCACCCACCCCCCCACCCAACACACACACATTAATAATAAAACCAGAGCTCACAGCTTCCCCAGTCCCTAAAAGCCAGTGGGCACTAGACTGCCCACAATTGGGGGCTTATACTACTACTGAAGCCCCCGTGTGTTTATAGAGATAGCTCCATCCATCCATCCATCCATCCATCTATCTATCTATCCAACCACTGCATATTAACAATAGGGTGGGCTTATATTACAGGAGCCCCCCGTGTGCCCTGTGTGCCCAGCTCTTCACTAACTAAAATCCATGGCAGTCAACCTCGCTCCATCCATCCATCCACCCACCATTCTCAAACTGTGTTTATTCCCCCCCCCCCACACACACACACACTCACACACTAATAATAATAATAATAATAATAATAATAATAATGATAAATAAAACCAGAGCCCACAGCTTCCCCAGTCCCTAAAAGCCAGTGGGCACTAGACTGCCCACAATTGGGGACTTCTACTACTACTGAAGCCCCCTGTGTGTTTATAGAGAAAAGTCAAGCTCCATCCATCCATCCATCCATCTATCTATCTATCCAACCACTGCCTATTAACAATAGGGTGGGCTTATACTACAGGAGCCCCCCTGTGTGCCCAGCTCTTTACTAGCTAACTAAAACCCATGGCAGTCAACCTCGCTCCATCCATCCATCCATCCATCAATCTCAAACTGTGTTTATTCCCACACACACACACACACACACACACACACACACACTAATAATAATAATAATAATAATATTAAATAAAACCCAGAGCCCACAGCTTCCCCAGTCCCTGCAGTTCCAGCTCCACTTAAACCCAAGCCAGCAGGCACAAGACTGCCCACAATAGGGGGGCTTCTACTACTGAAGCCCCCTGCGTGCCCCGTGCCCCGTGTTCCTGTGCATGTGTACCTGTCATCGTAGCAGAAATCGGCGCCCAGCGTGTTCACGTACAGGACCAGAGCCACGGCGCTGCACACCAAGTCTGCAATCATCTCTCAAGAAGAGACAGAGAGCAAAGGGAGGAAAGGAAAACGGACGAAAGGCTGCGATTTCAACCTCAACCTCAACCTCAACCCCTCTCTCTCTCTCTCTCTCTCTCTCTCTCTCTCTCTCTCTCTCTCTATCTGCTCTCTCCGGCTGCGTCCGGACGTGTCTCTCTGTGGCCAAAAGCAGAAAAAAGAATCCGGGTCCCCATCCTCCGCGAACGCGCAGTCCGTCCGTCAGCGCTTTAACCCATACTGAGCGCAGGGAGAGCGGCCTTGATCCACAGCGAGAGCCGGTGATAGGGGCAGGAGGTGCGGTGGGAGAGCCTGCCTTTCCTCGGCCTTCCACCGGGACCGTTTGGCTGCTGCATGGTGGAGGACGCGGAATAAACGGCGAGACGGAGCCGCGTGTGGTCGTTGCGCGCACTGCGCACGCGTCTAACCCCTCCTCCTCCTCCTCCTCCTCCTCTTCCTCCGCCTCAGCGCTTCGTCCGAATTGAGGATGAAGGCGGTCACGTGACGTGGTGTGGCTGCGAGGATGCCGACCAATCAGCAGCAGGCTGCCTCGTTTCCACAGCTCGCTACTAAATGACACGCAGGACAAGCATCCCAGCCTTATCAGCGATACTTACTGCTGGTTAGTGGTGTGTGGTCATCTGGGAGGCAGCTGAGAGCCAGAGTAACCCTAATCCGCGGTAAAACTGCACTCTATGCCCTGGAAGTGGGATCAAGGCAAAGCTCTAGTCACCGGGAGTGGTTACTCTGTCCTAACTAACAGTACATTTCCGTAACTAGGGATCCGCTACTCCATGGGTCAGTGAGACCAGTACTTAGGAGACTCCGGCCTTTAGTTTAAATTAACAAAAATATTATTATTATCATTTCAAACATCAAAACACCTCAAGCTTCTGCCTTGTTCCACTTTAAATAGTGTACGTACCTTCAGGTGCAAGGGATACACTGTTGTTTACAACATGTTCAGTGGTTAGAACGCTGGGTTATTGTATACAGGGCTGTGGGTTCAATACCCAGGACCACTAACCTGCAAGTGCTGGGCCCTCGTGCAAGACCCTGTTCCAGGGATACTGTAGTATGAATGACCCGGTGCTCTGACCCTGGCTTTCGCTGCTGGGATATGCAGAGAGATGTGGATTTATGGATACAACAGAAAACATGAGTCAGACTCCAGTCCTCACTGGTCGCAGTCCTCGCCTCAGACTCCAGTCCTCACTGGTCGCAGTCCTCGCCTCAGACTCCAGTCCTCACTGGTCGCAGTCCTCGCCTCAGACTCCAGTCCTCACTGGTCGAAGTCCTCGCCTCAGACTCCAGTCCTCACTGGTCGCAGTTCTCGCCTCAGACTCCAGTCCTCACTGGTCGCAGTCCTCGCCTCAGACTCCCGTCCTCACTGGTCGCAGTCCTCGCCTCAGACTCCCGTCCTCACTGGTCGCAGTCCTCGCCTCAGACTCCAGTCCTCACTGATCGCAGTCCTCGCCTCAGACTCCAGTCCTCACTGGTCGCAGTCCTCGCCTCAGACTCCAGTCCTCACTGGTCGAAGTCCTCGCCTCAGACTCCAGTCCTCACTGATCGCAGTCCTCGCCTCAGACTCCAGTCCTCACTGGTCGCAGTCCTCGCCTCAGACTCCAGTCCTCACTGGTCGCAGTCCTCGCCTCAGACTCCAGTCCTCACTGGTCGCAGTCCTCGCCTCAGACTCCCGTCCTTACTGGTCGCAGTCCTCGCCTCAGACTCCAGTCCTCACTGATCGCAGTCCTCGCCTCAGACTCCAGTCCTCACTGGTCGCAGTCCTCGCCTCAGACTCCAGTCCTCACTGGTCGAAGTCCTCGCCTCAGACTCCAGTCCTCACTGGTCGCAGTCCTCGCCTCAGACTCCAGTCCTCACTGGTCGCAGTCCTCGCCTCAGACTCCAGTCCTCACTGGTCGAAGTCCTCGCCTCAGACTCCAGTCCTCACTGGTCGCAGTCCTCGCCTCAGACTCCCGTCCTTACTGGTCGCAGTCCTCGCCTCAGACTCCAGTCCTCACTGGTCGCAGTCCTCGCCTCAGACTCCAGTCCTCACTGGTCGCAGTCTTTGCCTCAGACTCCAGTCCTCACTGGTCGCAGTCCTCGCCTCAGACTCCAGTCCTCACTGGTCGCAGTCCTCGCCTCAGACTCCAGTCCTCACTGGTCGCAGTCTTTGCCTCAGACTCCAGTCCTCACTGGTCGCAGTCCTCGCCTCAGACTCCAGTCCTCACTGGTCGCAGTCCTCGCCTCAGACTCCAGTCCTCACTGGTCGCAGTCTTTGCCTCAGACTCCAGTCCTCACTGGTCGCAGTCCTCGCCTCAGACTCCAGTCCTCACTGGTCGCAGTTCTCGCCTCAGACTCCACACCTCACTGGTCGCAGTCCTTGCCTCAGACTCCCGTCCTCACTGGTAGGAACCCAGTTTTACATGCATGCAGTAGGGTGTTACACATTAATAACGACCAAACTGCTTGTAAACATGTATGTAATCTCACCTTTTAGATCTTTGGGGCTCTAAATATGCATAGGACCTCACATAACCTTTGGAGACTGATTATAATGCTCTCAAATTAGGCCTTTAATAATATAATGCATAAACCCATACTCCCATTGTTAAAATTTTTTAAATAACATCAGTCATGTGTTTGTCTTGTGCTGGGAATTAACTTCATTAATTTTATTCAACAGGCGAATGAAGCCTAAAAGGACCTATGGTCTCAGATGAGCACATAATGAATCATAATAATCGAATAATGTATGATCGGGAATCCTAACATTTAGGAGCAAACCGTTATATCAGACCAGGTCCAGTGTGGTCATTGTTGGTGCAGAGCTGAATTTCCAAACCTCCAGTAGAGGGCCCTGAAAAAAGATCATGGCCTTGTCAGATTCCAGCTCTCTGCAGGGAAAGCACATTTGCTGGTCCATCTGGGCAGAACACTTATAAAAGTCCATCACCTCGATGTTATAGTATATAGTAATCTACAAATTCCCCTATAGGCCTACTTTTACCACAGATATGAAGTTGCCAGCGAATGTAGCTTCATCTGCTCATGGTTCCAACTTACTCTTAAAAAAGTAAGTAGAGAAATCTAACGAGAGGCAAAAAAAAAAGAGAGAGGGAGAGGGAGGGAGAGAGGGAGGGAGGAGAGAAGAAAAAAAAGAGAGAATCAATCTTGGAGTTGCTACAGAGACAAAGAATGCAGTATGGTCCAGTGAATATTGATGCCATTCTATTTCAATAGAAGGGCCCAGTGCACTGAAGCAGGCCTCAATGTAGCCTTTCACAGGGCAGCGGGACACTATGATGTAATCCATTAGAGGAATTAATTAAAGTGATCACAGTAACAGAGCTGTAGTCCCGGCTTCACTGTAAGCCATCCATTTGCGGATGCCTCGTACAGGGAAACGCACTTAAACGGTGTCCTCAAGGCATGAGTGCGCTGGAAGAAAAGTGCTTGTTTATTTTGAGTTGCTAAGTACCATGTGTGGTTTGCTCCTTTCTAACTGCATGCCTTAATCCAAGATGCTTCCATGTACACAGCCCTGAGGACAACCTCAGATTCAGATTTATTACATAGACTGCTGCGTTCCTTTTTTAATTTTTTTATTATTATTTAACTGTCCCTGCAAAAACATTTTCCACTGGCGTGTTTATTTTTTTAACAGTCTTTCTAAATTCTGCGTCTGGATCATTTTAAAAATCAATGCTCTAAAATAAGCCTACAGGCCACTACTGCTTATGGCTGTACAGTGTGGATGGTTTGAAGGGGCCCTAGAATAGAAAGCTGTGTTTTCCTTGGCTTGGTTGAATCCTGAGAGTTTGGTACACGGAAGTGACACACGTGAACTTCAACACCGTTGGTACTAGCAGAACCAAAAGCCGAGCCGAGCCAATTCCCAACCCCCAAAACTGTTACGTAAGAGTCTTGACTCGTTACGTTTACACCCCAAAACACTGACATGCACCCAGCCCACGAGAGTAAGCCCTAGTCAATACTGGCGAAATGGTCAAAGGTGGCGGCGACTTCAGGAGAATGTGGTGGTGTGTGTTGATACTGGAGAGCAGCTCCACCAGCTCATCACCTCCACACTCTACTCAGGTAAGCGAGTGCAAGGCTATAAGCTAACCGGCTACAGTCTTCAACTTGCTAACAGCACATTGCGTTGAGAGGACACGGCAAGAGGACAGCAGCACGGGTATACACAGGACACAGACTTGGGAATAATTACAGTTTTTGTTACAGTATTACAATTATTCTATAAAATGTGGGTCCCGTGAGCCACCGACAAAGCAGATAATAGAAGCAGAGCAAGTCCTCCAAAAGAAGAAAATCAGTGTGTATCATTATGAGCAAAATATATATCATTATGGGCAAAATAACAAGGTTGGCATAGTTACATAAACATCATAGTTTAGTAAAATTGAAAACACACACACACCTGAACAGACCTTTCTCCTCCAATACATGAGGCCACCTCCATTACAGCTGTTGGCTGTTGACACTGCTTTAAGACTATTGAGGGGAGAGAGCGCCATCTACCCTCCCGGAGAAAGCATGGCCATTTGTGCTCTCTTGTATTCCGGTTGCTGATGGCAAAGCGGCATGGCTCGGGTTCGAACTTGCAACCTCCCGGGGCATGGTGTCAGGGCATTAGACTGCTGATCCACTCTGTACCGGTAATAAACATTTATTTATGTAAATAAAAAAAGTCAATTCTGCAGTTTACCTTGCATGTATATATAATATTTCAGAGGAGTTTAACTAGGGATGCCATCCAGCCACACAGTACACTGAGATACGCTTCACCATATCACTTCATTTATAGCCATTTTTAAACTGTTTCCATAGAAATGACCTATGCAAATGCTCATGCTGGGCTTATCAAGGTGTTAAATACCTCTGGAATATGTTCTACAGACAAGGCAAACAGTAGGGGCCTTGAGCCGAGGTGTTACTGTACCCTCGTATGTCAGGCTCTGCTTTAGCTCCACTCCACTTACAGTTTCTGAATTATGACATTGTTTCCTGCCCTGCATTTCCCTGGGTGCTGTGGCTGTGGCCTGCTCTCTCCCAGCTTCACACCCGTGTGGTTCCAGCACTGAGTGAAAGCATGTGTGCAGCCGGAGAAATCCAGCATGACATCTACTGTTTCAGATCAGGGCTCTCATCTCTTCCATCTAGGAGGCCGTGGTGTGGGTGTGCTGTGAGTGAGTTAGGTAATTACGGATGCAGGTCCATGGCTTGGGGCTTGAGTGACTGCTGTCTGGAAGTGAAGCCGGAGAACCACAAACATGACAGAAATGAACTAGCGCAGAGGTTGCATTCTTGCGGCTGTTCGAGTCCATGATAGATTTAACATCAACAGTGCGCCAAGCAGAAACTGGACTTGTCAAAACTAGGGTGCAAGTGTACAGAGGAGGGGGTCTTGTTTTCCTAATTAACCCCCAAACCCACCAAAAGAAGTAAAGGCAAAAACCTGGGGGTCCTACTTTCATATGTAACAGTGTAAGGGTAGTAAGTGTACTGCTGACTTGTACACTACATGTTCAAATGTTTGTGGACACCCCCTTCTAATGAATGCATTAAACTACTCCCTGGAGCAGAAAAACATGAACCTATTGGCACAACTATGCCACTAATGCCAAGCGTGGGCTAGAGGGGTATAAAGCCCCCCCTCAACATTGAGCTGTGGAGCAGTGGATGAACTCTGATGTGGATGTTCTCTGGAATTATGATGGTGCTCCATCCAATACTTTTGGGATGAGTTGGGGAGTTGGAGATAAGGTGGGGTGGTGATCATAATCCAACATCCTGACCTCACTAACGCTCTTGTCATGAATGCAATCAAATCCTCACAGCAATGCTCCTCCAAAATCTAGTAGAAAGCCTTCTTCCTTAGACAGTAGAGAGAGTTACTTCCACAAAAGCAGGATCAACTCTTTTTAATGCGCTTGATTTCAGAAGAAACAATGAATGAGCAGGCGTCCCAATACTTTTGTCCATATAGGGTATGTTACCAGTAATTTATTTTCTTCCCCTCGTCCCGGCAAAACAGCTGTCACCCGGCCAGCCATGGTCTTCACAAAACCTGTGAAGGTGTTCTCTGGTATCTAGAACCAAGATGTTAGCTACGGGGTGAAGCCTTTATGGCTGGAACAGTTGACCAGTTGATTTTCCTGGGAGCACTTTTGATAGGAACTGACCACTGCATACTCAGAACACCCCACAAGACCTGTCTGATGTTTTGGAGATGTTCTGACCCAGTGTTTCAGTCATCACTCTTTGGTTCTTATGCTTGTCCATTTTTCCTGCTTCCAACATATCGACTGACTGCTCACTTGCTGCGTAATATGCAAATCCCACCCCTGGACAGATGAACCAGGTTAGAACCAGATAATCAGTGTTATTGAGTGTACTTGTCAGTGGTTTTAATGTAATGGCTGATTGACAGTGTATGACCGTATGCTATTTTTATGTATGGTGTAAGTAGCACTCCGGGCAAAACCCAAGACCTTAATCTGTCAGGACAATTAAGTTTGTCTCAGTAACACAGTGTTGCTCGGCGTGAGATTTTAAATGAAAGTAATGGTGCCAGTAATGTTTCATTAATTTTTTCAAGCCCGGCGTGCACCGAAAACCCATGCTTGTCTCATATCTTTCCCATCAGTGCTGTTGTTGGCTATATCTCATCAGCGCTTCTGCTAGTGATTGTTATTTCTAATGGTGAACTGCCACACGGGAGGCTATTAGCTCATTTGTCTTATGCATGCAGCTGAAAACAGCCTGGTCAGCAGAGCTGTAGCAGGTGAACGCTATTAAATCATGTTCTCACTTTAGGCTGGAAGTAGTAATGGAGAAGGATTGGTCACTGATGGATAGATAGAGTGGATAGTCAACCCAGTGTATCCATCATCACGGGAGCGGAAGCGGCGACACAGTCATTAATAACGTTCCCTCGTTCGCAGTTTCAGTCAAGTGTGGTTGGTTTTGCTGGAGCTGAGCTGCTAAAAAGGTAAGGATGGTGGAGGGCGGCTGGGTGGGTGGTTCAGTCTGGTCACAGGAGCTAGCAGTGGCGTCATTAGACCAAGATTTACTGGGGTATTGCTGTGCCCCACCAAAATCACGGCTATAAAAATCAATGTTGTCTTGAATTACAGAGCAGAACTATTTGGACGTGCCGCACCAATTCACTACGGGCACTCCATTTCCCATAATGCCGCAAACTTCATGCTTTCAGTCAGGTTTTTTTGAGCAGGGTAATGGACATTTGTATTTAACAGACAAGGTTAAAATGATAGCTAAGGTAGCTCATAGCTATATGTTTTGGTTATAGCCAATTATTACCATTTACATTTAAGGCATTTAGCAGATGTTCTTATCCAGAGCGACTTATAAAAGTGCTTTGCTCTTTACCCAAGAAAAACTCAGCTAGTTAGAATAGACTAATAGTTCAAAGATACCTCTAAGCTTAGACATTACTAAGCACAAGACAATAAGGTGACCATAGTACTCTGCTATTCATCCAAGTACTCTCAGAAGAGGAGGGTCTTCAGTCTGCGTTTGAAGACAGCGAGCGACTCGGCCGTTCGGACACCCAGGGGCAGCTCGTTCCACCACTTTGGTGCAGGACAGAAAAAAGCCTGGACGCTTGTCTTCCGCGGATTTTGAGGGATGGTGGGTCGAGCTGAGCCGTACTTGAAGCTGGAAGGGCTATGGTGCGGATGGGCTAAATTAGGGGTCTAAATGTGCTCTACATTTGATGTGTGCCCTAGTACATGTGCCACTAGTAGCTAGAATAGCTTCTGTCAGGCTTTACAGGCTGCCTATTGCATCTTACCCCTGTTTTCCTCTTTATATGCTGGTAAGCAATAAACACTCAGGAACCTTAGCAGTGCACCCCCAAAAAAAGGGTCTGAGAAGAAAATCTGAGTGCATGACGTATAGGAACCCTGTTTCTGGAGAAATGCCAGCATACACCGCATGTCTGGCCACCTGCAGAAGGGCTTTGAGTGCTTCATAGACTTCTAGCGCTAAAGGGAGAGCGCTGAAATTGTCTGGCAGTAAAAAATGAGGTGACCTTTGAAGAGAAGACTTTTGGAAGTGTGATGTACATTCCAGTAGAGAGGAAATTAAAGATGCACTTTTACAGACGCGTCCATTTAGGGAGCAAGAAGCTTTCTATTTAATTAAAAACACCATTAAAACATGGCATTTATGTGAGCATGGTAATTCGATGGAAGGCGAACGTTCTGATAGCGGGGTGCCTGCATTTATTTCCCAGAGGAAATGCACTGTCCTTCACACCTTGAAGTGCTTACTGCATAGAAAAGCAAGCTGAGCTCATCTCCGAATCTCACTTTCACTGTGCCCTCCTTTAAAACGTGCCGGAGCGCTTCAGACGGAACCCACAGTATAACACTATCCCTCCACGAGGCCTTTGTGAGCCTCAGCTCATCATAACCGACAGAAAAAAAGCCGAAATTCTGCTGAAAAGCAAGCTGGAAGTCTTCTGGAGGACTGGCAGTCGTGTAATATATTCACAAATCAAACCCGAAATGGAATTTGACAAATCTGGATTGGATGAGTCACGGATAAATAACTTTCACATTTCCAACCATGCGTCCACGTCCACGTTTTTTGGCCTCCGTAACCTTATCCAGAGAGGACCAGAAGGTTCATAAGCCCCCGTCGAGCTCCTTTGGTTTTTCAGCCATCTGGGTCTGTAAAGCAGACGCAGGGTTAGTTCCCTGTTTGGGCAATATCCACTCGAGTCATTCTCCATTATATGAGCCGAGCCAATGTGTTTCATGCCCATAAAGCTCAAAGAATCAGTATTTTCCGCTTCGGTACCTGCACCTGCACGCATTTGCCATGCATCAGGAGAGGTCAGGGTTGTTTCCAGAAAAGGTGGAGGGCCCTGGAAGGCCCGATTATCCACAGAGGAGAGATGATGAAAAGTAGCACATGGAGGAAGGAAGCAGCAACACAACAGTGAAATCAGATCTTTATAGCACTTCTGTAGGTACGCTCTCTCTTTCTGTGATGCTCAACTGCTGCAGCATGCATGAAGCAGTGAGATGTGCTCCAAATACGTGGTTAAAACCCCATTAAATAAGATAAGCACAAAAAAAGGAATCTGAGGCTCACCTAAAAAAAGACTTAAAGCGCTCTGTATTGTCCCTCGGGTTTCACGTCCGACCTTCACACACGTAAAACGCTTTCGCTTCTTGAAAGATTCCTTAGATATCTTCGCAGTCAGAGGAATCATGCAAACACAGCAATGATAACAAGAATCCTGGAACCGCTTGTATTAGCTTTGGCTGTGGAAAACGGCTCCATTATTATCCGTGCTGCCTGTAATATCCCTGCGCTTCCACTCTCCGTGCTGCATGAATAAAGTCTGGCAGTAAATTAGAATGAAAATTTGAAACTTTTTGCTTTGGATTTGACACAGCTTTCATAGAAAGTCAATGAAAGGCTTGCGGTGCCATGCAGAAAGAAGGGCCTCCACACAGTCCTGTGTAGAAGTTCCATTTTAATCCTTGAATGGGATTTTCAATTACCATTATTTGTCTACACTTATGTAATTAGACATGAAATCATGTGTAATTACATATGTAATTACAGAGAGTAATTGATGAAATTGATGAAAAACACAGAATTACATTTTATAGTTTCTGCACTTTTTAAAATGAGCTAATCTGAAATAATGACATTGTCAACACAGGACAACACAGAGAGAATGGGCATGCAGGCTATTTAGGCCCTCAACCAGCCATATATATATATATATATATATATATATATATATATATATATATATATATATATATATATATATATATATATATATATATATTAAATATACACAACAGGTCCCTGCAACTCATCCAGAATGCAGCGGCACGGGTCGTCTTCAATGTTCCTAAATTCAGCCATGTCACTCCACTGCTGCGTTCTCTTCACTGGCTTCCTGTAGCTGCTGCCCAGGTCATCAGATTCAGAACCCTGACGCTGGCCTACAAAGCCAAGAACGGACCAGACCCTCCGTACTTAATGGCAATGGTCAAAAGCCCATCCGCACCAAGAGCCCTTCGAGCTTCAAGTACGACTCGACTCGACCTGCCATCACTCAAAAACTGCGGAAGACAAGCGTCCAGGCTTTTTTCTGTCCTGGCACCAAAGTGGTGGAACGAGCTTCCCCTGGGTGTCCGAACGGCCGAGTTGCTCGCTGTCTTCAAACCCAGACTGAAGACCCACCTCTTTAGAGAGTTCTTGGGCGAAGAGTAGAGTATTATGGTCACCTTATTGTCTTGTGTTTAGTAGTGTCAATGTAAATAATAAAAAATATTAGTAAAAAACAGTAGTGTAAATGTAAATATAGAAACATATATATATGCACACTGGATTATGCTCACTCTCATGTTCACTGTCCATTCTATCAGCTCCACTGACCATATAGGAGCACATTACACTTCTACCACTATTTCCCTGCATACTTTGTTAGTTAGCCTTCTTTCACCCTGTTCTTCAATGGTCAGGACACAGAATCAGCACATGGTGGTGGAGTCTTCATCAGTGCTCACAGTACACTGTTGGCTGGATAGTTCTGGTTGGTGGACAGTTCTCATTTCAGCAGTGATGCTGAGGTGTTTAAACACTCCAGCAGCACTACTGTGTCTGATCCACGCATCCCACCAGCACAACACACACTACTAACACACCACCAGTATGTTAGTGCTAAGGATGCTAGGGACCCTCCACCCAAATAATACCTACCTGCTCTGTGGTGGTCATTGAAGACCATTGAAGAAGAGGGTGAAAAGAGGCTAACAGAGTAACAGAGAAACAGATGCAGATGGATACAGTCTGGAATGATAGACAATGACAGACAATGAGTTTAGGAGGTACATTTAATGAAGTGGCTGGTCGGTCTATATTATTATTATTATTATTATTATTATTTATGAGCAACTTAACATTGTGTATCATCACCAATACCCCTATATTGTTTAATTTGTGATTTTTAATTTTTTTTTAATTCTTGATCTCAGGTGTTATTTGATTTGATTTGATATGATATGACTTCTAAGAGTTAGGAGCCCACTCGGCTTAGATTTCCAGACTAGGTAAGCCCGGCCTTCACTGACCTGAACTACTTATTTAAGTAATTAATTTAATGTAATTCATTATTCCTTCCCCTTCCTTCCTTTCCTTTCTCTTCAAAGAGCCTTTTATCCATTCGCTCATTAATTTATTTGCCTATACATTCATTCCTTAGAGTATCATGGAAAGAGTTGAGCGCTAGCTCCTTCTCCTGAATATCTTAATCCTCCATCTGTTTATGTTATTCCAATGCAGGAATTTAAGGATTTTTGCGGCTTTCCTAGACAGGAGGGGGTCGATGACTGTCATTAAGAGGTTTGGATAGAACCCTGTTCCTCGCATCCGGCCTGTTCGTCCTGACTCCAGCTTTTCTTCTTTCACTTCAACCACATTCTCCATCACGTCCAGCCACCTAATCCTAACCTGATTTACATAATGAAATCACCCTGTTCCACTAGTTTTCCATACTCAGCCTTGCTGCGTTGCATGCGCCATAGAAACTCTGCTGAAGTCAGTGTTCTGGTCTCATACTTGTAAATGCCAACATTGATCACTCCACGAGAGCCGTCAATCCATCTTCCTTTCAGTTGCTCCAGCAGTCCGAGCTGAAATGTGATTCACCCTGCGGTAAATTTGATTCCTTTGATTCTTTTATCACAGAGTTCCCTCACCATTGCAAGAAGGCGGCACACTGGTGTGTATCCATCTGCCTCTAAATGGCATTTCTCTGTGCTAGGGAATGCCTCAGGCCAAGCCTGGACCTGGCGCATCATATAAAGTTGGTCAACAGACTGTCTCTTGGTGACCTTTCACTCCAAGACTGACAGACATGATAGCAGGGACACTTCATTAAAGCAAAATCCCCCGCGGTACAGGAATGGGGAAATGGCAGGAACATTTGTAGAGGAAGGCTGATAACAATCAACTATTTAGGAAAAACAAACCAATTCACGTCCCCTGAGATAGCCAAACACTCTCTGTGTGTGCTCGGCCCTTTAATGTAGCCTCAGTTTGACCCTTTGGTGTGGCATAATTGTCCAAAACCCCAATTTAGGCTACTTATCATCCATAGAATGTGGTTATTTAAAACACAGTCATGCACTTTAGTGTTTTTCATGTAGGACAGAGACTTCCACAGCACTTTAGCAGTAGAACATAGAATAGAGAGAGTGTTACTTACCTACAGCTCGTGTCTGCAACCAACTTACTTGTATACAACACACTGTAGAACATGTAAAGTCTGGCTTAAACCCAATTTAGATGGGATGAGATGTACATGGGGAGATGGGTTAATGTAGTTAATGTAGTCCCCTTCCGAATGTGCTATGTGAGTAATTTTATGGACTACTCACTTCCACATCAGCAAAGATTCTGGTGCCTTTTAGCCATAAAAATAATATTAGATTATATTAATCCTGGGAGAATCAACATGTGTGTAAATATTTGGAATATTCAGAATATAAAGAAATTATTTGTTTTGTTTCATCGTTTTTCAAGTCTTTGGCAAACCTCAGGTGTTGTGCGATGTACAACACTCAAATCCAGAGGACAAGTGAAAGAACTCCTCAGAGGTGCAGCACTCCTGATAGCAGCTTATAGGCAGGAAAAAGCTCAGGAGAACTGTATAACCCTGTGTTAACCTATTCATAATCAAGTAAAACATCCTGTAGCATTTACATTTACATTTACATTTTATGCATTTAGCAGATGCTCTTATCCAGAGCAACTTAAAAAGTGCTTTGCTATTTACCCAAGAAAAACCTAAGCTAGTTAGAATAGGCTAAACATTCAAAGATACCTCTAAGTATAGACGCTACTAAGCACAAGTCAATAAGGTGACCATAGTACTCTTCTCTTCGCCTGAGTATTCTTGGAAGAGGTTGGTCTTCAGTCTGGGTTTGAAGACAGCGAGCGACTCGGCCGTTCGGACACCCAGGGGAAGTTCGTTCCACCACTTTGGTGCCAGGACAGAAAAAAGTCTGGACACTTGTCTTCCATGGATTTTGAGGGATGGCGGGTCGAGCCAAGCCGTACTTGAAGCTGGAAGGGCTCTTGGTGCGGATTGGTTTTTGACCATCGCCATCAAGTATGGAGGGGCTAGTCCGTTCTGGGCTTTGTAGACCAGCGTCAAGGTTTTGAATCTGATGCGGGCATAACTCTACTGCCTCGGTCCACATGCTTCTTTCACGTCAGATGCTTCTTCTGTATCTCTTTTTGTCCAGAAATGCATGTGTACAGCTGGTCTATAGGAGTAGCTCAATGAAAAAAATGTTGCATAATGCCGGCTTTAAAACACCCTGAGCTGAATGTTTATATCCCATGGGGGAGCTGTATTAATCAGGGACTAGCCACAGTCAGTCCCTTGTACTTGACTGTACTTGTAAAGGGTTAATAGGGATATCCCAAACCAAACAGACTAGCACACTCGGAAGATTCAACATTCCAGTGCACACCAAGTGGGAGAAAAAACAACAACAATATATTGAAAATGTAAGACATTTTTATTAATATTATTATTATTATTATTATTATTTGTCATTTTTACGTTTAAAAAACTATATTCGGCCACTTTGAGTCACAGAACTACTCTCCATACACTTTTCCAGCTTGTATTTAAGAATTTAGCTGATTATTTTTTATAATTTTAAGCATTTGCAGCACAACTGTAAATTATTAGGGCGCTGCAGCCGGCGTTGCACTCCCACTTCCCATCTCCCTGCCTGTTCAGATACAGTATTAATGCGATGATGTGGTCGGAAATGCTGTAAATCATTATACACTCATTGCTCCACTGCTGTTGGAAGATTCAACAGATTTCCACACTATCATATGTTGGGCACCAGCCTCTCTAGTGCCTCTGCATACCAGTCAATGAAGCATTAGTCATAAAAGTCAGCAGCCGATCCAACAAATGCATTGTTTGCATTACTGGTGCTGCCAAGTCCTGAAATCTGAAGAGCAGCAGAGACAGCAGAGAGGTTCCTGGCCCCGGCTGTGTAATGAGGGTCAGTGTTGAAGATGCAGCAAGGTTAAAGATGCAGTGACGCAAGGCCGCTTGGAGTGGTGTGCCATCCTGAAGCCGAAAAGCATGTGATGGGAATCCCAGCTGATCTGAGCTAATGTGTCTGCCAGAAAGCTGAATCATCCTTTAAAGCCCAGACGATTCAGCCAGGCCTGCTGCTCCATCACTACTCACTGCCTGCTCACAGCCGACAGCATGTAGGACCGGCGCGGAACAGAGTAACGGCAGTGCTTTCTCTGTGGAAATATTTGGAGTATTGTCGAAGACTTTGGTGGGGTAGGGGCGCACAGCTGTCCAAGAATTTAGTGAAGTAGGGATATATTGTTGCTGTCAGATCAAAACCGTGTAACGGCATTATTTGTTGGGGCTATTGGAAAATGGCAGCATCCCATTGTGTGAAAAGTTGGAGCAGTAAAAGTGATCCAGGAATAAAATCACATAAACATGCACTAAGGTTTACAGGGTTTTCCCTTCTTCTATAAAGTTACCATTGAACTGAGGTTTAGTTAAGATGATATACTGTAGTGAGGTAGGAATATTAGGCTGATGAGACTGTACAGTATCACATTCTGTATTCAACATATGGAAATGATTACCTCATAACATCATAAGGTTGCTTTTTCTTTACTTGTCTTTTCTGTTGTAGCATATCTGGTGCAGAAGTGGAATTATCAAAAATCTGAACCTGCACCTCTCTGCTCTTCCTAATCTTCTAATCTACCTTATTCTTCTTTGTTCTATTGTTCACCACAACGTTTTTCACAACCCACCACCCTGTAACCTCCATTTAACCATAGTCCTAGCTCCATTTATCAGACTGGGTCTGGCCTTCTACCACAAAGCAGAAGCCACCTGAACTCCAGCCCAAAGTTCTCCTCCTCTTGTAAAGTCTCCTCCCATATTATAATATGCTAATGGAATTGTCTGAAATTGCAAAAACTCAAATCGGCTCAGTGCAGAAATGTTCTATTCCTGCAAGCAGATGAACTGTGGTTAACTAAGCCCAGCCAAAACCTGCCACGGAACCACTCCCAGAGACAGGACTGAGGGGAAGGGGGAAACCTTAAATATGCTGTAAAATACATTTGTTGAGCATTTAGGTTGTTCTTTAATGCACATATAGTTTTACAAGCCTATTTACCACCCTGTTATTTTACCTCAAAATGAAACACACTGATTTTCCTTAGAGGTTGATTTCTCAAATCCTGCTCCTTCACTTTTTCACACTGGAAATAGACATTCTGCCATTTAGGAATAAAACGAGCAAAATGTAACCCCCTTTTAAACATACAGGAATGCATACTTGCTGTGGGTTGATACTGATTTGTGTGTGTGTGTAAGTGGTGTAATTAGCAGAAGTCATTGGCCATACACTCTCATTATCATGCATGCCTGTTTCAGACTAATTAACTCACATATATAAACCTCAACGCTTGGCTCGGCTCCCAGTGAAGTCTTGCCGGCACTGAGCTGGGTTGTATTGTTTTAATTGTCCCTTGTTATCTGGTGTTTTTCACCTTTGCCTGATTCTTTAATTTTTTACATTATGAGTAGTCATAGTCATGTGTTCCTGCCCACCTGTGCATTTCCCTCTAGCTGTGACTGTTTAGCATTTTCCATCCACTTGCTTAATGCTAAAAATACACATGAAAAAAATCTAGATGGGAAAGACAAGCTCTAATAAAAAACTTTTTCATGTTTGGCTGAGGTTAGTGTGTGTGTGTGTGTGTGTGTGTGTGTGAGAGAGAGAGAGAGAGAAAGTCACATCCTGTCAGAATTCTAAAATCCAAAAAAGCTATGAACTAATTTTATCTTTCTTTTTCAAGAAAAAAAGTTTATCTTGAGATCACAAGAAAACATACATTGTGATCAAAGAAATTAGTGTTTATCTTGAGATCACAGGAAAAATAAATTGTGATCAAGAGAAAAGAATGTTCCTGAGATGACAAGAAAAATATGATTTGATCATAAGAAAAAGTTTTTACGATTTTAAGATCACAAGAAAAATAATAATAATTCCAAAAAAACAAATTTGTTATCTTAAAATCACAAGAAAACGTATTTGCAATCAAAGAGAAGAATATTTATCTTGCGATCACAAAAAATATGTTATGATCAAAGGGAAGGAATGTTTGTTATCCTGAGATCACAAGAAAACTAAGTTGAGTTAAAAAAAAAATGTTTGTTATGCTGATATTAAAAGAAAAACAAGCTTTGATCAAAATAAAATGTTTGTTATCTTAAGATCACTAGAAAATTCATTTGTATTTACAACAAAAAAGCATCTGTTATCTTTAGATCACATGAAAATCTACTTCTTATAATGATAAAAGAACAATGCTTGTTATCTTGAGATCTTCACTGGAGTGAAGTAGGAGTTTAGTGCCTTATCAGAAGTTGTGGTGCTGACGTTCCTGAGGGTTCACTCGTGATGTTGGACAGCAGCTTCAGTCCTCATTAAACAGACGACTGCCAGCTCTGCCTGACGTTTCTGGACTGTTAAGGCCACAACCATGTCCAGCTGTCAAACCTGTTCTGCTGAGAGCTAATAAAGGTTTGAATCCCCCAGAGTGAGTGAGAGAGAGAGAGACTGTCTCGCACTGTCTCGCGTCATATTTCTCAAGACCGCGGCGTCGTCTTCAGGAATGTGTGTGTAACGAGAGTTGATGGAAACACTGATTAAAACACACTTCTCTGTTTATGTGTTTGAAGGTTTGCATGGACGACCAGCTTAAGACTATGAGTGCTGGATGTCTACTTAAGAAGCTACCCTGAGCGTGAATTCTGCCACGCCTGCTGTTTCAGAGATACAGGGTTTTCTTATGACAGTGATGATATATGAGTGGAGAGAGAGAGAGAGAGAGAGAGAGAGAGTAACAGCAGGTGCAGGAAGGTAATGATGTGGTGTGCAGTGAGGAATGCTGCTCTGACCTGAGACTTAGGATCAGTCTGACACCGTCTGAACACACTAAACACACTCTGACATCTCAATGACTTTACAACAGTCAAGAGTGTATGCGGTATGCGAAGTGTATGACAGAGAGAGAGAGAGAGTGAGCGAGAGATAGGGAGCAACTACAGAGAGCTGTGCTGCTTTAGCACAATATTAGCAATACATTAGACTACGTTAGAGAATATTGCATATTGCGATATTATAAGAAGTCTGTAGCAACTGAAGGATGCATGTCTGGTTCATTTGCATAACCCTAAGCTTTTGGAAGCTTAGCATTTGCAAGCTGCCATTGGAAACAATGTTGTGCACTGCTAAACTGTTCGAGTGTTACTGCACCTACACTTTAAAAAATGAAGGAACTTCAAATGGTTCTTTGAGCGATTTCATAGAAGAACCACTTTTGGCTCCAGCAAGAACCATTTCTGTAAAGAAACCACTAAAACGTGGTGGAGAACCTTTATACCCACTTCTTTAAGCCTTCAAAAGGTTCTTCTAACACACCTCTCTTCTACAGAAAAGGTTCTTTATGGAACAAAAACTGGTTTTCACGATGGCATCACTCAAAGAACCCTTTGTAGCACCTCTTTATTTTTTGTATTTAATCATCCACCCGTGCTACCCCTGCTGTAAAATCTAGGTCAAGACCAGCTAAAACTATCTGGTATGCTGGTCAACCAGCATGGTCAAGATTCACCATACTCATTATTTAGCTTGGTCAGGTTGGTCAGACCAGCTAAATCTACTACTACTACTACCACCACTACTACCACTACTACTACCACTACCACTACTACCACCACTACTACCACTACCACTACTACCACCACTACTACCACCACCACTACTACCACCACTACTACTACCACCACTACTACCACCACTACTACTACTACTATTACTACTACTACTACTACCAACACTACTACTACTACTACCACCACTACTACTACTACTACCACCACTACCACTACTACCACCACTACTACCACCACCACTACTACCAACACTACTACTACTACTACTACTATTACTACTACTACTACTACCAACACTACTACTACTACTACCACCACTACTACTACTACTACCACCACTACCACTACTACCACCACTACTACCACCACCACTACTACCAACACTACTACTACTACTACTACTATTACTACTACTACTACTACTACCACCACTACTACCAACACTACTACTACTACTACTACCACCACTACTACTACTACTACTACCACTACCACTACTACCACCACTACTACCAACACTACTACTACTACTACTACCACTACCACTACTACCACCACTACTACTACCACCACTACTACTACCAACACTACTACTACTACTACTACTATTACTACTACTATTACTACCACTACTACCACCACTACTACCAACACTACTACTACTACTACCACTACTACTACTACTACTACCACTACCACTACTACCACCACTACTACCAACACTACTACTACTACTACTACCACTACCACTACTACCACCACTACTACTACTACTACTACCACTACCACTACTACCACCACTACTACCAACACTACCACCACTACTACTACCACTACTACTACCACCACTACTACTACTACTACTACTATTACTACCACCACTACTACTACTACTACTATTACTACCACTACTACTACTACCACTACCACTACTACTACTACTACTACTACTCCCACTACTACTACTACCACTACTACTACTACTACTACTACTCCCACTACTACCACTACTACTTTTACCACCACTACCACCACTACTACTACCACTACCACTACTACTACCACCACTGCTACTACCACTACTACTACTACCACTACTACTACCACTACTGCTACTACTACCACTACCACTACTACTACTTTTACCACCACTACCACTACTACTACCACCACTACTACTACCACCACTACTACTACCACTACTGCTACTACTACCACTACTACTACTACCACTACTACTACTCTACTACTACTACTCTACTACTACTACCACTACTACTACTCTACGACCACTACTACTACTCTACTACTACTACTACCACTACTAATACTACTACTAATACTACTACTAATAATAATTTATTCATTTCTTTTGCATTTTTTTAAAAAAGAAGAGAAAATAAAATAATTCAATAATAAAAAATATTAATTACATTTAATTAATTAATTAAAATGATTAGCTCTAATTGTGCACTGTGATGTCATCTGTCGCACCCCCACGCCATCATATCGCACGCCGCCATTTCAGAAAGCACCGCACTCTAAAAAAGTTGCGCTCGTTCCTCATGAATCTCTCAAATCAGGTGGAATGCTGCATTTCACACCTCAGAGGAAGGCCTGCTGAATGTCTCACAGCTAGTGGCTTACAAAGTACCCTCCTGAGACCCATTCCACTAAGAGAATTATGGTATGCGAGGGAAATACGACCCGTTTGAAGCTTGCCATTACCCACGATCCCCTTAGAAACTGAAAAGAAGAGTGCTGATCCTGTTTCCATTATTTCAGTATTCACTTCTACATCGGAATCCATCCTGACTGAGTCCAGCTGATTTGTCTGGAGTGTCGGAGTGTAACTGCTGTGTACTATAAATGCATGTGAGTGTGTGTGCAGTAAGCGTGGTGTGTGATAATGTGGTGTGTTTGGTGGGTTGTAGAGTCAGTAATTTATTTCTAGTGTGCAGGCAGCAGCTTAGAGGCCAGTTCTACTGTCTGAATTCTAATGGGACGGAATCATGCCCTGAATATTAACTCTCCCTCCCTCTCTCTCTCTCTCTCTCTCTCTCTCTCTCTCTCTCTCTCTCTATTTTTCTCTCTCTCTTTTTCTCTCTCCCCGCTGTGAAGTGACAACAATGACAGTGGACCATTCTACTCATGGCCGCTATGTAAGTTATCCTTTGTGTGTGTTTCAGAAGGTTCTCACACACTTTTAAAAAGTGAAGGTTCTGTAAATGTAAGGTTCTAGACACAACCTTTATTAAAAAACCCTGCAATGCAGATTTTCTTTAAGCTTGAGCAGGGTTCTCTACCCTCACTCAACTCTCAAATTTGAAATTCTTTAAAAAAACATTTCCTAAAGCCCTCGTTCAGACGGGATTCGCTTACATGGGGAGGTATGAGGAGTGATGCAGGTTTACTACAGGTACAGATGTTTGTAAAATGAACGAGCTATTAGCACGGGATAAGAAATCTCAGTCAAAAGGACCGTGGTTGGTGTGGCGCAACAGATAACACCACAACCTGCCACTGAGTTACAACACCATGTGGGAGACCAGGGTTTGATTCCCGGTCTGGGTGACTGTGCTGTGTAACCTTGTAAGTCGGTTAAGAGCGTCAGCTAAATGCCATAAATGTAAACGTAAATGTAAATGTGATGGGAGTGGCTACTCGATTACATTGTCTTCGCCTCCAAAAAACACAATGATAAACAACCTTATAATCCCATAATCCCTTTGAATCCCATGGTTGTTTGGGGAGCTCTAAGTGAGCACAATTGGCCATGCTCTCTCCAGGTGGGTAGGTGGAGCTCTTTCCCCTCATCACTCAGGCACAGGTATCTGTTAGCTGCTGGGGACCAGGTGCTTTCTTCTGAACTTGAAAAGAGATCTGAGAAATGGAAATTTGCATGTACCAGAGTGGATGTGTTAGTCCTTACCCTCCTAGTGGGTTACGGGTTGGTGAACGGGCAGTACTAAATTGGGACAAGGCTTTGGTTTAGCATACGCTTCTGGTGGTGGTTCTCAAACAGGACCTCATAAACCTTTAGATGGCCCAAATCCAGATTTTTCAGCCAAGCCAATTCGTGAAAGAGGCATGGAGCAAAACTGAGAAATTTTGGGAATTCCTTGAGGATAAGGGGTAAGATAACCACTGCGATATAATACCAAAATACTTTACCATTTTTAAAAGAACCATATTTAACGTTTGCTTTATTATAAAGAAAGAAAAACAATTAACCGAGCAAAGAACCAATTATACAGTATATGGACAAAAGTATTGGGACACTTGTTCTTTCATTGGTGTGTTCCAAGCGTATTTAAAAATTAAAAAAAAAGAGTTTGTGCATTAGAAGGGCGTCCACAAACATTTGGACATAGAGTGTACATTTAAATGGAATGAATTATCCTGGTTCTACAGAACGTAAAGAACCTATGAACCTCTTTTCAAGGTTATTCTGTGACCAAAGAAAATGACCGACAGGTCCACGATTTTGAGGACTGCTGGAACAGATTCTGGGCAGTAAAAAGTCAGCAGGGAATCCAGTCCGGTTGCATGCCGTTAGCACAGCTCAGATTTTTCAGAGTAAGGTTACTGTCCATAATGTCAGTAGTTTAACCGAGGACCTACATGTGTGGCTCCAAGGGCAAGGCTGCTGTGCACTCACTGCGGAACATGCAATATCAGCTCGGTTGCTCCAAACACCACACTTTGCATTTGAACATGACACGGATTGATGGACTATTTGGGGAAAGTGGTCCAAGTTCCTGAGACAGAATTCCCACTTGCTGCGTTCCTGCGCTGCTTTACTGCACTTAAATGACTTTGACTTAATTAGCACTTGAGGCACAGCCACTGACAGACACGCTCATAGTGCACAGTAACTGTCAAATAAAATAAAGTATTACATCTCACTCTTCTTGGATCAGTGCGTTATGACCACAAGAAGGGGTCGAAGCCAGCAGTGAGTCGGGTTCACATATTTATTCGCGTCTGGGTTAAACGGCAGTGGCCAAACTATACAGGCGGCCCTGTTTAGAACTGCTATGTGAAGCTGTTACAAACAGAGGCAATCACTGGAGGCTCTCAGTATTCTCACTGTGGGCTTGGGCTACTGGTGAGCTTTGCTAAGCAGTGTGGCTGGAAAGGAATTTGTTGTTATTCTACAAAGAAACGGATATAAAGAAATTCGTAACCAGACCGCATGTACAGTTTTATTCCTTTAGACGTGCAGCACCTCAATGACCTCAAACACCCTCCATCTCCATCCCTTCCTCTTCTCACGTCAGCAGGAATTCTGTCGTGATGTCTGGATTGAATACAGTTGGAACTGGAAGTGAAGCTAATTTGATTGAAAGCTTTAAAATCTGATACATTTGATACGCCAGTCATAAAGATTACATGTTAAAACTTAGCGCTTAGCTAAAGAGCTTCTGGTAGTGGTTCCCAAACAGGGTCTCAGGGACCTCCACATGGCTCAGATCCAGATTTTTGCTCCAAGCCAATTTGCAAAACAACCATAGAGCAGAACTGCAGATCATTTGGAGGTGCCTGAGGGCTGGTAAGATAAACACTGCTATATTACTCTATGTTTCTCCTATACAGGAGGCTACTACACAGCTTCTTCATCATGGAGACAAACCAAGCCAAAAAAACAAACAAACAAACAATTAAACATCCAAATAAACATGAGTTCCCTCCTTTCTTCATTCACTCACTCACATTTAGCAGGCTGAAGAGTCTCCTCCATGGTTCAGTAGGTTTGAGTGCCTAGAGTGGTGCTTCACATTAATGACATATTGTGTCCTCTGTAAAATGTACATAACAAAGGAAGGCTTTGTTCTTTGGTCATGCTCTGCCCACAGCTGTGTTCTTTTGTAGCAGTTGCTCTGCAGCTGGGCAAGATTAACATGTGTTACTGATGTGACCAAATGTTTTAAATAAAAAAAAGCTAAATAAAATTATGAAATAAAAAATTATGCTAGCATGGGTATCCCAAGGATTGATTAGCAGCTTAGAGGCTGGTCTTACTTGTGAAGTAAACATTTGTACAGTCATGGCTGCTATCCAGTGGGAATGGATGAATTTTATCATTTAATTTTAATGCTTTTTATTTTTTTATGTTTTTAATGGTTGTATTTTGTTGTTTATGTGCTATACTTTAAATTACCACTGTGTAAAAAAGGTGCTATACAAATATGCTTGCTTTGCCATGACTTTATGGTGGATCAAGTGTTTTGTTGGTGTCACACTGTAGCCAGAATAACCATGACAGCATGGTCAGTTATCATGTCCCTGTAGGCACCATCCAGCTGAGCAGCAAAGCATTACGTAAAGCATTTCGTAAAAAGTACATAATTGTGTGACTGATTTAATAGAACATCTAAAAATGACAAATATACAAAAAAGCACCAAAATATTAAAAAGGCAAAAATGACAATCAATTGTATAATGACAAAGAAACTTTTAAAAATGTTAATATTTTGGCACTTTTTATGTATATTTATTTTAGTATATTTTTGGACATGGAGTACTTCTGAGTGCAGTCAGGGATTCTGTATATCTGTATATATTCTGTATATGCAGTCTGTATTCTGAATATCTGGATCACATACAATAGAACTGAAAGTGAATTACTTTGATTGAAAGGCTGTGGTGCTCAACCAGGTTCTTGGGGACCTCCAGAAGGCCCAGATCCAGATTTTTGTCTCGTCCTAATTTGCAGAATATAAACATCGAGCAAAAATTAGGATAATCTGGAAGTTCCTGAGGACTGGTAGCATAACCACTCCTATATAGTACCAAAAAAGATTCTTTGGAACCTGGTTCTGTACAGAAACATTTTTTAGGTTCTTAAAAAAAAGATTCACATTAATGTTGCTTTGATGGATCAAGTGTTTTGAGGATGTCACAATCCATCCAGATTAACCATGACAGCACGTTCAGCCATCATATCGCTGTAGGCCCCAGTCAGCTCAGTAGCCTGGTAACTTACCATCACTTAATGATTATACAAGCATATTGTTTTTCTCAGATTTGATTAATATGCACAGTTTGACAAAAACTGAAACTATGATTTCTTACTTTTTGTTGATTGAGGTTCTTACCAATGCCCTGCAAGCTTGTCTAACCTAGGAACAGTTGCTAGGGAAGACCACTTCCATTACCATATGGCAGTGAAAGATGAATTAGGACTCATTTCCTAAACTTCTAAACTTTTCCAGAACTTCTAAACTTCTGTAATATCACAAAACCCAAGACCAAGACCCCATGACTCTTCTGAATTCTGCCAAAATTGTCAATTAACACATTTTTCAGGGCCTCTGTAAGTCCCCGGCCTTTAGAATTGTCTTAACCACCCCCACATACAGCACCTCTGGCCAAGACCGTGAAGGTGCTGGGTTTACTCAGGCTAATGTTCCTCATCTATCCAAAATATAGCAACGAACTGTGAGTAATTTGAAGGAAAACAAGATCATGTGAATGCAGTGAGGGAGGCAATCTATTCACTCATCTGGTCTAAAACATCTTAACGTCAACTGTGAAAGACCCAGTGCTTATCACAGCTACACTGTAAAAGAAGAGTCAAGATAAGGGAACATTCAGCTTCAGAGAAATCAAGAAATCCAACCAAAGGATCACTGCAAAAGCCATGTTGGCTCAGATGTTGGCTGGTAATGCTACAGCCTAGGGTTAAACAGTCTCCCAGGTTCAGCTGTAAATGTGAGCTGAGATCTGTTTGTCCATTTGGAACGGGCTTTTATCTGGACAGCGGTTCAGCACAGTAGGCATATCAGCCAACAGACATAAAAAGACGAATGGAGACTCTGGAGGAAAATATTTGGATTGGTCATATTGATTGATAATATTTTGACAGCCTTCCACAACCTAATCTCTTTTTCCATAAGCCAGAGCCATGGCTGCTTCCACTCAACTCAAGCAAAACATAAAGACCACACTGAATTCTATGTAGTATACATAGCTGAAATATGCTTTGGTCACCACATACGTGATGTGCGTCGCTTCGGGCCTCACATAGCATATTCGTCTGCTTCCACAGGCCGAAACACTTCCACTATTCTGATCTTGATAAGAAACCATGATCCCGAAGCTCAACCTGGACTGAACTGCTCGGGCCTCGGCCACTGTAAACACCGACACGGTGCTGTCTATCACACCGACAAACTTGACATTGTGCTCACACAAACACCAAATAAACTGTCTGCAAATGTTGTTTCTGTCTCATTTCGGAGACAGGAAAGTGGCAGCAATAGAAACAGGATGGCCAGAGATTGTTTTCAGATGGAAGCAATGGGCTGTACGTGAGCATGGCTAATGGCACAGCATCTGTAATTTCCAATAGCTTTGGTACGGAAAGGCCATCCTGTCTGGACGTGGGTCAAGGCCATGCCTAATGAGGAGATGAAATAGCAGCAAGTATGTTTGCATTTACTTCCTCATCAAAACAGAGGACGCAGATAAGACCGCTTGTACGGCTCTGGGCAGCAGCGGGGCACGTGCTGGACTGATGTGATGATTGTGCTGGGCGGTCAGAAGATAGCTGTTGATGTAGATGTTGTACGTGTCGTACACTTAAATAATAAAGGTGCTTCAAGTGGTTCCTTGAGCGATGCCATAGAAGAACCATCTCTGGTTGGATAAAGAATCCTGTCGGTCATAGAAATGTGTGAGTGTCAAGAACCTGTACATCAAGTGAAGGTCCTTTATATCCTTAGAGGGTTCTTCACAGTTACACATCTCTATTACAAACATTGGGCCTTATTCAACTATTCTTACGAAGATATTTGTGAATGAGGCCCAAGGTTTTGCTATGGTCATAGAAGAACCATTTGAAGTATCTTCATTTGAAGAGTATATAAAGATGTATGAACCGTAAACGAATCATCTGATGAAACTCAATTGTTTCCTATCAGGGTTTAGGATCAGGGTTACGATCATAAGTGAACGTTTATTCACCTTTAATTTGCCACGCCTACTTTCAAGAGCGTGAAAGAGTTTGAATTTCCAGTCATTTCGTATTAAATGGCTTATGGTCGAGTATTGTATTCAAAGTGAACGCAGTCTGACGTAGGCTGCTGCTGTGGACACTGATCATAAATTGTCTCGCTATGCTAACCCAACACTCCAACAGGCTATTTAACGCCATTTAAAGCTATTTGGAGCTGAAGGAACTAGCGTTCCAACGCAACACAAAGATCTGACTTTTGTGGGGTAACTTACCATATCCAAAGAAAAAGAGCCATGGACCTGCTTCTGTGGTTGAAGGCCTTAAAACATCCATACGTCTACTCTTACCGGTTTGTGGAGAGGACCCCAAACTTGGTGTTTTTGTTCGCAACTCTGCTGTTGTTCACGCAAACCTGACAACCTCTAACATTACACTACTCATTCTGTACGTTTATCATCACTGTAGTCAGAATCTATATCAGTGGAGCCGCTGTCACACCAGAAGTTGATGGCCACCCCCATGGTTTAATGGAAAATAAGGCGGATACGTGTATCGCTGAGGTGACGAATCGGCTGCTTGCTAGGAACACTTTAATGTAAGAAGTGTGTGCAGATGTAGTAAGAAGGATTAGGCCAGACAGGAACAACTGATGAAACTAACAGAGCAGACATGGGCGAGACTAAACCAGAAACCATAAACAATGCAAGAGTCAAAACCAGACAGACAAACCAACAGGGGCTAAACCAGAAATCAGGAAACGAAGGCCAAAGCTGGGCTCAATAACACGACAGCCAATAACAGCGAGGAACCACCACTCAGTATGCAACAGGAAACAGCAATACTACACAAAGTAGAAGCTGAGCTGAACAGGTATATATACACTGGGGGGAAATGAGAAACAGGTGTGAATGATTAGCACTCTGGAGAGTTTGAATGGAGAATTATTCATGATTGGCTGAGGAGGGTGGTGTGACGGTGATGTCATGAAGACATCGGGGAGTTGTGGGAATTGTAGTTGCTGCGGTTGACAGGAGTGGAGGGAGAACATGACGGAGTGACGATACTTATGTGTTGGCAAAAGGGGGTTCTAATGCCCGTGTTGTTGTTTTTTTCTTTTCATATGAATTATTATATTTATTTATATTATGAATTAATATAGTTAATATATTAAAAATAGCATAAATCAATTAAAACAGCTGTGTTGTTAACATGTGTGTTAACCACAATAATAATTTCTGAACTCACAACAACAATGATGTTCAAGATGTTTTTTTGAAGGATGTGACAGCTTTAAAAATTGCTCATGTTCTGGTAATATTCACCAAATTCACAAATCACTCTATTTCATTTCCTTTTTTTTTCTTTTTTTTCCATTGGCCACACCACCACCCCCCTTCCAGGGTCCAGAACTTCTTATATACACCTTTGTGTACATCTACAGCCTCACATAATTATGTGTATATATATATATATATATATATATATATATATATATGTATATGTATATGTATATATATATATATATACACCAGAACAAAGGTATACGTACACATCTCCCCCATAGAGCCCCAAAGCTTCCTTCCCACCACCCACGTTCCCAAACGACTACCCTAGGAGGAGAACTACATAAACAGACTTAGCTGAACAGACATAGACAAGACAGACAGACCCATTACAGAAATTACACTGACATGATTAGACAGACAGAGCAGACACAGACAAACACTAAAACATGTACCTAACATGTAGACGGGTTGCGGTCATTTGTTCTAGGTTACAGTGACCTGTAAGGAGGTCATGCCATGTTTTATGGAGATTTGGGTTCAATCTTTTCAATTCCGTGGAATTTATTTTGCAATAGTAAAAGATGTCAATAGAAAATATTTAATATATTTAGGTGTGGTTAATGAAGAGATAAATTCTGCAAACATATAGAAATAGGTTGAGCAGGAATAATGGGATCCAGTGCCACACACATACTGTGGTCAGTATTGCATATTTATAACCATGGATATGGTTATGGAAATATTATTGTGTATTACTGCTGAGAAATTAACACCAGACGATGGTAAAAGAGGTGAAAAAGGGTTAAACAGAATTCTGCAGAGTGTCTGACGGCTGCTGTGGAAGGTATAATTTCAGTGACGGATGCAGTGCTGTAATCTCATGTGCCCACATTGAGATGGTAATTGTGCCTGGATTCTGGGAGCAGCCAGTGTGTTATCAGTGTGGCACCGTCCCGGCCCACTCACCTCCGGGACAGGAGCTGCAGTCTGAATTCTGAAAGCACAAGCATGCATGCGCTTGCACACACACACACACACACACACACACACACACCCACACACACACACACACACACTCACACACAGACAGACTGCATTAACAGTTACTTAACTCTGTAAACCATTTAAACACTGTTTGTAAGCCCACACGTCATTACTGTACTGTATTACAATAAGTTTCGTAGGCCCTAAAATAGAACCCTGTGGGACTTTACGATTAATAACTTAATTATTAATCTAGGGTTTAAGGGATAAATGATGAAAGTTGAGATTTTGAGATCTAGGTTTTAGAATTAGGTGTGACAAACACTACTTAAACAAAATGCTTCTATTTAGTGCTTAAAACAGTGGAACCAACAATTATGGGCCCTTTTTTGTTGCTAAATAAATCCAATTTTAGGTTCAACACAGAACCAACTACAACACTTTATCCAGGCAAAGAATCAGCTAAGCATCTGAATCTGAATCAGACTGCGTTCACTTTGGATACAACCAATTTACGGCCGTAAACCAATAGTTTTATTGACTTACATATAGTAGACATTTATTGCAACTCTACCATTAGTATGCACTCTGTCCTGACAAGAACCTACTGCATCAAACTTGACAGACATCCTCGTTTCCATGACTACATTTTTACAGTCATGATATTGTTCAGATATCTTTGGCGACACCTTTCACATTTGTACCGTTCAGCTGATGCTCTTATCCTGCAGAGCTTTTATTTGAGTCATGTTAGGGACAGGTC
This sequence comes from Salminus brasiliensis, assembly GCF_030463535.1. Taxonomy (NCBI): domain Eukaryota; kingdom Metazoa; phylum Chordata; class Actinopteri; order Characiformes; family Bryconidae; genus Salminus; species Salminus brasiliensis. The sequence continues at coordinate 6,447,963 of NC_132890.1, forward strand.
TGGGAACGTAGAGTTAGGAGTCTTGCCCAGTAATTCTCATTGGTGTGGCATGGTGTGCTTGCTCAGCCAGGGAACTGAACCCCGGTCTGCCACCGACTGCTACATCAATACATCACCCCAACCAATATGCTCATGGGTTGAATTTGGGCTGGGTGGGTTCCAGGTAGGCATGGGCTCTGAGTGGGTTTGTACATGTGTTGTTACTAGGACCCAATGGGGCTTTCCAAACGGGCCCCATCATTACAGCCCACCCTAAACTCACATGGATTCATTCCAGACCCCAAGTGCAGTGTACGACCCAGATATGGCCCATGTTGAACTTCTTCTGCTCCCATCCCTGACCCTGGGGGGCAGCCGTATGTAAGAACATTATGGAACCCATGGACAAACCTTTCTGGTTCCCAGATGAGCTAACCACACAGGCCCCACATGGACGTGTTATCTGGGACTGGTTCTCACAGAGATGCTAGATTAGCATAGCACAACAGCAGACAATACCAAAGCCCTTATAGGGAAGTCCAGTCACTCTGCAGCCATCTTTGCAATGTGATTGGGCAATTTTGACAGTCATACGAGACCAAGCTTCTGTTTCTATGAACTGTCTGATTACTGCACAAACATTCTGACTTCTGGCATGTTCTGGGTTATGTGCTTGCACAGATCTGCATATTGAGCACCTCTGCGTGTAATGTAACCAGCACGCTGATTGGCTCTTTTTGTCTTTAATGCATTGGAACTGAAACAAAAAAAATAATTATCTGTAATTACAATTAATTTTATTAGTTTTTAGTGTAAATTATTAAACGTTTGTACTTAGAAGAAAACATGTAAGAACACTAGGCCTTATTCACCAATACCTTTCTAAGAATTGTCTTTAAGAAAAGCTCAAGAATTGTCTTTAAGAATTGTCCACAGCTCTGCTCTTATAAAGATGGATCCCATTGTCCTCATAAACCATAATAACCCTGGCAGTTACACGAATGAGGAATGTAAGTTTGGACCTACTGGCAGATCCTTAGAATCTATGGGGTTAAATGAGTATGATAGGACCAAATTAGAAAGATGTAGTGTCTCAAAATCAGGGCATTTGGTCTTCACCCAAAAGAGCAATGGATGAGTGCAAGTTCTGAATGACCTATTAGAATGAAATTAGTTTTAGGCCCTAGTTTGGTAGTGTACTTTTGGATCAGGCTCTGATATCCTGTGATTTTTTGGCTTTGGACGTGGAAACTTTCCCCCCAGTTTTTTTTTTTTTTTTAATCCTCTCCTTTTTTGACGGTAGTGTATGAAATGTTAAGGATCGTTGGCCGAGACCAGGACACATTCTCCAGCTTGTTCTGCTTGAGCTTTCCATTCCCTGTGTCCTGCCAACAAGCAGGTTCACCAAGAACGTGGCGGTGAGCATTGTTCCTCATCAAAGCTCTATTTTTGGCCTGTAAACGTCTTCGCAGACCATCTTTCACAATATCCTGCGCCCGTTTGCTTTTTCCGACACTCTTTGGGCTTTACAGGAAATCGTTCGGTGTGTTTACTGCAGCGGGGCACACAAGACAACAAAGGAAATGGTAGAGCTCTGTTTACTGTGGATGGCACACAAGGCCTGTGTGCGGTTGTGAGCTGTGTGCACGTACGTACAAAACAAACGGGAGGGGGGATGCGTGAGGGGAGGGCCAAGGAAGGGGGGGGGGGATTTGGGTTGGTTCGGAACAGGCTCTGTCTCTGTTTGCCTTAAGTGAACACGCACACATCTTGAATTGCTTAATCTCATCAGCGCAGTGTTATTTGTGTTGCCATGCGCTCTGAAGTGGTTGCCTGGCTGGCTCCTGCCTGCTCCACCCATACATCATAAAGGCCTGGCTGATGAGGAGCAAGCCTGCCAGAGTCCAATTAGCCTGCTGCTCACTCCTCTCATTACGGCTGTGCCGGGCTCACACTGCACTTAAACTACTGATTAAACACCTGCCCGGCCTACTCCCAGCCACAGAGTTAGCCTATATGAGCTACACACACAGAATCCTGCACGCAGAGCACAGCACAGCACCTCACAGCATGCAGTGCTGGGAAAAAGGAAGAACGCGTGACGAACTGCACTGAGGAAAACTTTCCCAGTTTGAAAACTTTGTACACCCAAACCAGTGGTCCTAGAGGCGCCCTAGTTCAATCAGGTGTGTTGGGAGAATGGAAAGCACTAAAATGTGCAGCACAGGGTGCCTCCAGGACCAGGATTGAGAAACACTGCTCTAAGCAATTGAGGAGGAACCTACCAGTACTTCAATTAGTGAAACCAACAAGAGTGGTACCATTTGTGGTTCTACACAGAACCACCTACTACAAAAGTTTTTCCACCGATGTGAAGAGAACCTTTTAACCATGTAAATGTCCATCTAAACATCCAAATTATTTTTTGGTGTGTAGGTATTTGGTAAGGGCTGAATTAACTTCACTGGAAACAATATATACTTATTATACATATATATATACATAATATAATAAAAATATATACAATATAAATATAAGAGAAATATAAATATATTTATATTTATATATGAGATTTTAGGCATATATACATTTTTTAAGTTGTATATATGTAATAAATATACAACTTAAAAAAATGAATATATACCTAAATATATTTATATTTCTCAAATTATGTTTATTATTTAATTGAAATTTTTCATTTTGATTTAATATCAATTGATATTTGACAATAAATAACATTCAAACCAAGGAACAAGATTATTTATTATACAGACCACATTTCTTCACTTTGCTAAAACTTTCATTTTGGAGTAAATTACTACTACATTTTAGAATCATTGTTTGCATTAAACTTAATTAAACAGATAATTTTTTCTTGTTTATTTTCTAATTCAGCACCAACTGGAACTTCAAATGGTTCCTTCGGTAGTTTCTCAACAAAAAATCCCACCAAAAACAGCCTTCAACACCAAAAAAAACAAAAAAAAAAACAGGCAACCATCCTATAAACAATGCCAACAGCTTTTCTAAGAGATGGTAGCCTGTAGGGAACGGCTTCACACTGGTGGTGACTATGTCAGCAGGACACGCCCAATATTCAAGTAGAGGATGCCAGGAGCCAATGGGAAAGACTCACTCAACAAAAACCTGAACTAGCACAGCTGATTCAGTCACTGGACTTGTTGGGAAACATCAATGTGAGTGTAAATCCATCAGTGCATCAGTGCAGTTTCGATTTTTGTGTTTCATCAAAGATGCTCGACTTGATAGACATCCTCATCTCTGAACATCTGCACCAGCACATTTCCACAGTAGGGAAGCTCTCGTCAGCTTTTCAGTGTGTACCCTACACTCTTAACAGTTCAGGAGCTTTAGATGGTTTGGATGGTTTGGTTCTGTGAATTTCTTTTTTCAACCAAATGAACTCTGGAACCTAAACTGGTCCCGTTAAGGATTCTCAGAACCTTGGTGCTTTCCAACAAACTGGGCTGCACTTGTGCCATTTTTTTGCATCATCAACAGAAATGTTGCACAACATACAACAAAAGTAAACAGCAGACCACTGCATGCTCTTTAAGGGTTTTGGAAAGGCCACTTTGCCTCTTGACACTTGACACTTGACACGTCCACACTCCATGCTGAACAATCAGCTAACTTGGAACTGACTTTTTGGGTTGTAGAAGTTCTATAGTGTTTGTGAAAATGAGCTGGATGACTTAAAGTTAATGGCTAAAACTGGAAGAAAAACCTGATAAGAGTTATAACCAATACCAAACAACAATCACTTTCGGTTCCATGAAGAACCACATTTGCATTAGGAATGTGTACATTACAAACTTTACTTCAGCTGAGCTATAGAAGCCCTAAAAGAAGGTAGGCTGTGGGGAATGACTGATGGTGATTAAGGCAGTAGGACACATCCAATATGCAAATAGATGAAGCCAGGAGCAAATGGTAATTGTGTGCAGTTTATTCAGCAAAATCCTGAAACAGAAGAGCTGACTCAGTTACTGGAGACATCAGTACAAGACAAATGAGTAAATCCAACTTTCTGTATTTCTGCCAGTTGTAGGTTTGCATGGGCCAGTTACTGTCCATTGTTAATGAAAACTGACTTAACTCCAATCTTATAAGTTGATTCAACTCAAAGATCTCATTTGAATCTGGGAAATAATCACATATATTTATATGGTCAAAAGCCGATCCACGCCAAGAGCCCTTCGAGCTCGTCTCGACCCGCCATCCCTTAAAATCCACGGAAGACAAGCGTCCAGGCTTTTTTCTGTCCTGCATCAAAGTGGTGAAACGAGCTTTCCATGGCTGTCCGAACGGCAGAGTCACTTGCTGTCTTCAAATGCAGGTTGACGCCCCACCTCTTCAGAGAATACTTGGGGGAAGAACAGAGCACTATGATCTCTATAATGACTGGTGTTTAGTAGTGTTTAAACTTAGAAGTATCTTTAAATTTTAGCCTTTTCAGACTAGCTGAGGTTTTTCTTGAGTAAACAGCGAAGCACTTTTGTAAGTCGCTCTGGATAAGAGCCTCTGCTAAATGCCTTGTCAGATAACAGTGTAGCATTAGCTAGCAAGCTAATTCCCAATCAAAACTCACTCTTTAGCATCATCAAATGAGGTGTAGCACAGCACACAAGAAACAGCAGGCCACTGCATGAGGGTACTCTTTGAGAGTATTGGGAAAGCCATCTTTGCTGCCTCTTTCCTCTCCCACTTCACATGCCCATGTTGTCACAGTTCATGCTGAACCACCTACTTTGCTTTGTTTCCAGCTTGGAAACAAACAGAATGTTTTGTGTCCTGGAAACTCTGGATTTTATGTGAAAATGGAACAGAACTTGTTTCATGTTGGTCGAAAAGGGCTATGAGTGATGCCATAAAAGAACCACTTTTAATTCTATTAAGAACCATGTTTGTATTAGAAACATGTGAGTATGGGGAACCTGTGAGTTGGTAAAGTGAAAGATCAAGTGAAGCTTCTTTAGGCCAGTGGTTCCCAACCCTGGTCCTGGAGGCACATTTAATCTCCACCCTGCTCCCAACCATCCTGATAATCCAGCTAATCTGCTAAATATCAAACAAGCTCTCCCTGAGTTGAAATTGGTTTGTTAGAGCAGGAAACCACTCAAATGCCCAAGGCAGCAGGTCCACATGGACCAGGGTTGGGAACACATCAAACATTACAAACATGTTTTTTATGGAACCAAAAGTGGTTCTTCTATGGCACCGCCTAAAGAACCAAGTCAAGTCAAGTGGGTTTTATTGTCATTTCAACTACATACAGAGTACACAGTGAAACGAAACACCGTTCCTCCAGGACCATGGTGCAACATAGACACAGTGCATACAAAACACAAGTGCAGCACAATACAAGTGCAGACAGACAACACAACACAGTACAGACAGAGAATAATAAATAATTTAGGGGTAGTGTGCAAATTATGCAGTGTGCAATAAATATTGAGTCCAGTGAGGTGGTAAAGTTACTAGTGCAAAATGCTTCCCATATTGTCTGGGTTCAGTCTCTGGAGCTGAGAAGTCTGATGGCTTGTGGGAAGAAGCTATTGCAGAGTCTGGTCTGTTGGACCGGATGCTGCGGTACCTTCTTCCTGATGGCAGGAGGGAAAACAGTCTGTGAGAAGGGTGGGTGGAGTCATCCACAATGCTGGTTGCTTTGCGGATGCAGCGGGCAGTGTAAATGTCCATGACGGAGGGGAGAGAGACTCTCAGCTGTCCTCACAATGCGTTGGAGGGTCTTGCGGTTGAAGCAACCATTGAAGCAACATTATTTTTATGAAAGGTTGGAAGTCTAAAGCACTACTTTGGGAATAAGGACGTCCCGTACATTGTTCCCCCTTGTTGTTTCATCATTTGGTTCTGTGTCAATATCTACTCAGTGAAGACCTTAACAGGGGCCCGGTTCTTTATCGAGACATTTACAGACCCAGCTGCAAACTGGCCACAGATCTCTCTACTAGATCATCAGTGACCTTGAAATCCAGAATATCCAATAATTTTCATACTATGTGACTCTCACTAAGACACCTGTCCAACGACCCCCGCTCAAATATCCCTTCCCATTCAGAGGCAATGCTTGGTGCAATAATGCCTGAAAATTGAGAAGCCTCTAAGGAAGATATCGGTGAATGAGGTTTATTGACTTTGACTTACATTCTGCTCTGCAGAAACCACTGCAATTGCAGAGAATACTTGGATTATGACCTTCCCTTTCTTTGTGGGCATCTTTACTATTGTTTTCAGATGTTTAGACAGTTGTTTAGAGGAGCTTGTGTTTGGTGAGTGTTAGCAGAAGATTTGAAGAGTCAGAAAATTAGAAAGCTTGAAACACAAACTCTGGTCCTGCACAGGCCATGTTTTTCATGTTAGAAAAACTGAGTAACTGCATTAGGATTTGGTGAAAATAATTGAGCACATGTTTTCATAAGACTGTATTTATATATTGTCGCTGTCCAAGGAAAAAACACGTATCTCCAAAATGGTGACTTTACAGGAGAAGGCAAAAACATCTGTTACTTTGAATGGAAGTCAATGTAAAACAAAGAGTGTACAGAACAGCTACAGGAGAAAACTAAAAATGGACAAAAATTGACAAAATGGAGATACATGAGTTTCTCCACCTTTTTTCGTGTGTGTTCTGCAAGTGAAAAATGGTTCAAATCAAATTGCAGATTGTTTTCGTGAATGCATTTGCAACTTCCTACGGTTAAATCTCCCCACATTTAAGACGAAACTATAAATGAACTTAGTTTAATCATGGACAGTCGTGCCTCACAGCTGAATTGTGCATTTTTAAATAAAAATTAAGTTGGATAATCCAACTTGAAGTACTTGTAGAACTTGACATTCACCTAAAATAATTAAATTACAAAACAGTTATAATTATGATTATACAACTAAATCTGTCCAGCTTATACCATAGAGTGTTATCAACATAAAGGCTGATAATATTACACTGCTTAAGGAATTACTATAGATTTCAACCAACATCAAGCCACACTCCTCAGCAGCAGAGAAAGGAACAGCTTTCAAACCAAGCCAGGCAACCAACCATCACATATATCACATCTGCTGACCCAAGAAAAAGTAGCCTATGCAAAATGACTCCACATTGATGGTGAATGAGGGGAGGTAAGACACACCCAGTATGCAAATAGATGGTTCCAGTATCCAATGGGAAATGTGTATGTTTGACTAATCGAGGCCCCTTTACTTAATCACCAAGACCGGAAATGTACTCTCAAGTCTCAAACCGCCATTGGCCGATGAAATTAGCTGTGGGCGTGGCCATGCCAAGTTTAAACACAAACAAACGACTGTGTGTTTACAATCCAACAGCCCCTCAAACCTCATCTCTGAGCATACCTTAAGCTACAGCATGCGTTTAGTCATACTGAGACTGCCACCACCATCTAGCCCTTCTGATGTTCTGCAGCAGGCCTCGTTATTAGCACAGCTTCAACAGCCAGCATTGCAGCGTCCCACCCAGAGAGCTAAAAGACGGTTCTCGGACCACGCATGGAGAAGGCAATTACCATGAGGCCCAAGCATGCAGCCTGCCGCCCATGTCAGGAGAAGAGGCACGGCCCTAACCCAGAGAGCTCTTATCCCACACATCCACTTTACAGAGTCTCCGCTGAGCAGCTATAGATCTCTCTCTCTTTCAGCATCTGGAGTCGATCTCTGTGCACTGACACGTGAACTCCTCTCAGGCACTGACCTAACCAGCGGCGGCCATGTACTCCGTCTTTTTGTGCCTTATATCTTCCCCGTGTTTAGAGGAAGAGATTTAGCCTTGGGACACGATGGTGGAGGGGGACTCATTCAGAGATAAGAGACCCCCCCTCGCTCTCCCTCCAGGCTGGAGTGATTTTGTACCTTAATGAACTACCGAACTCAAACATGTCAGGCCTGAGTTATGGAGCTTTGAGGAAGCTAGGGGACCAGGTCTTTAGACTTTCATCCACGGCCACAAGGCACAGCTCCTGTGTAGCCTCATCATGACAGAACCTAAAACCAATTCTGGGAACAACGCAGACAGCCCAGACAAATTGATTTACTGCAACCTAGTATAAAGATTTAGCATGAGCATAAAGAGCAATAGCATTGCCACTACCTATCAGCACTGTCAGATCAGAACCTAGTATCTCCATTTTTTTCCTCATTATTTGAAAATGCCAGTTACTCGTTACCTTTTAAATAAATTATACATTTAATTTGAAATAAAAAAATAAAAAAAAACATTAAGGAGCCAACATCATGGAAGTATTAAATACATCATTTACTCCACATTGCAAAACTAAATTAGTAAATAAAAATAACAGTAAAAATGCAGAAAAATACTGGCAACTATTGTTATTGTGCTAAAAAATATAGTCCCAATGTATAAGTGCAGTTTGCTTTTTTGGCAACTGCAAACTTTACGTTTCAATATATCACTATAAAACAAAATGTAAAGAAGTCCAGTCTCACCAACGTAAAAATGAGCAATTAACATTGCCTGCGAAACCTTTCAGCTTTGTCCCTTCATTGACAAACTATTACCTAACCATCAAAAAAAAAACAATGCAAGACACCAGTAATGCAAGAACAACCATTGCAACACCTAATCAACGCAAAAAAATGGAAATCGCTCTCCAAGACTTCAACATTAAGACAAGTGAGCCACTACAAAAACTCCAAATACACACCCAAGAGAAGGCAGCATGTAAGGAACAACTATACATTGACGGTGAGTGACATGGGTACATGGGGACATGCCCAAAATGCAAATAGGTGCTACCAGGAGCCAATGGGAAAGAAGTTATACTTCAAAACATTGCACACTCAAACCCACTGCATATTCTCGAAACAGCACAGCTGACCCAGTTCCAAATAGCTGGACAGGTTGTGCTCTTGTTGAAATGAATTACAACTGTTTTTAGTGCAAAAAAAAAAAAACCCTGCATGGATGCTATTAAAATAGGAGATATGCACTTTGTAGTAAAAAAAGGACTTTTGTTATGTCAGCATTTTGTGGTCCTTACAGCTCTTTCCAGACTGAAAACCATGCCAACAATCCCAAACAGCATGGAAAGCAATGCTATCTAAAGAATTCTAAGAGGGGTGGTGATGGCTAGGCCTGTGCTGTTGCAGTGTCTTATTACATCCTTAGGCTCATTACTGAGTAATTACAGAGAGTTTTTCTTAACCCATTGAACCTTAGTTTTACTATTGAGTTATTCATCCTCATGCATAAACTGTTGTGTGTTAGTTGGTAACAGTTTGATTTAGTATATCTTGTGGAGTACCCCAGGGTTCTATTTTAGGACCTACAAAAAAGGCCTGGACTTGCAGGTGGGCCATGCCATTTAAAGTGTCTTAGGTCTTAGAACATGTGATGTTCCCTGCCCTTTTTCTGTTTGGCAACAGACTGAGTGCTAGAACCATGTTAAGCTTTTTAGATTGTGCAAAAACCTTGTATCTCCAAACTGGCAGCTTTACAGGAGTAGGTAAGCATCTTTTTTACTTTCAATGGAAATCAATGTAAAACAAATTCTTCCAATTCTTGTGAAATTATCAGACACAGATTATCTGATATTCTGACTTCAGATTATTTCAAAAAATGGCAAACAGCAAAAATTGAGATGCAAGGTTTTGGAAGGATAGCAACAATGAATCAGTAGCGACTAGTAAGGAACCTTTTTTTGATCGGGACAAAGAAATTGCCAGCTTGACTTTTATGGAATGTGAATTCTGGCTGCTGTTCACATGTGGCCCTGACCCGGCAATTTAGCACCCTATTACTGGGTGAACTTTGTACCTGTATGTGCTATGCAAGTGTTTCTGTTCTTGCTAAGGGAAAGTAAGAACACTCCAGTCCCTGCTATAACACACACACTGTGCCTTAGTTTAGGCATTTTGCATTTGTGCAAAGTCAGTTATCTAGCTCTCTCTCTCTCTCGCTTTCTCTTTGTCTCCCTCTCACCTCCTTCCCCACTCCTCGCCTCCCCCTTGCTCCAGCAAGTCTGGGAAAAGTGCCCTAGCAGACAACCTGAGTGTTGCAGCCGGTGATGAATGAACGCGACGATGAAGAGAATAAAGGACGAGCTCTACGTGCTGCTTGAAAACAGCAAGCTGCTGTCCAGTGAAAAGTGGCCCCTCGGCCCGATCCATTCTCGAAGCAGACGCTAATGCTAAGCTGCCAGATCCATCCCCTCTCACCTCTTTCTGCTTTCCATTTAACCTGCATGCGCTCACACCCCGGCCCGGGAGATAGGCATTGATGTGGACCAGTGTACAAATTAGGCGCTTGAAAGAGAACACTGTCTGGGCAGCATTTGTGATTGATTTCGCTGCTCACCTCCACAAAAGGTCCATTAAGATCTAAAGGCTGATAATTAGCTGCAGAGAATATTGCTCTATTTGAAGTTCACGGCTGTTTCTGTGCCGTCATTGTGGAACCCTAATGAGAACTGGCCTTCTGGGAAGGCGAGTCGCAGTAATTTTGAAGGAAGCCATCGCCTTTAAATGGAGCAAATCTGCAGGGTAATGCCCTACAGCAGAGCACTGCTTGCTTCCTGTGACAGAACAGCAGGCCTTGAGCTCCGTTAGCAATTATATGTTTAGGCTACATCGTGGCAGGTATGTGCTCCATGCTTCAGCAGGCATGACAAACAGAAGTAGACAGACACTCGACTCAGCTAGTGAGTCTATTGTTAATACTCAAGCATGCATAATTAACTGCTACTGACCTTGCTTCCTGAGAACATGCCTGCAATTTAAGCCTTTTATTATAAACAGAGCTCAGAAACAGCACTTGTGCACTGCTGTAGGCTGATCAGTGTGCAGCACATGTGCCATACCTTACATTCATTTACTTTTTTAATGACTTTTAGAGTTTCTGATGTATTTGTGCTTAGAGATTTCCTCTATGCATAGGCATAGAGATTTCCCATGCAGCAACCCCCCAGGTGATCCTGGCCGACTCCTCCTTTCAGACTTGAGCACTAGAGGTCTGCACAACGTGGATTTGCCCACAGGTCCTGCATGATCTGCAAAGTATCGGGTGGGTGGGATCTAATCTGTGATCATAGCCAAATAGCCGACACGTTGCTGGTCAGAGTGGGCAGGTGCCATTACATACTGGGGGCAGGCTGAATTTCTCATACACATTCTCAGAGTCATTTTACAAAACGTGTGGCATTTCCATATTGCATATTTTCAACTTTTTAAATCCCAAGAAAGGTACAGTGCAAAAATAAAAGTTAAGAAACCTCTAAATTTCAACGCAGCGTACTGCTCTAGATTTGTAAAGAAATTTTTAAGAAAACCATTGACAGGTGTGCCAATGTATAATCTTTTTTTTTCAGATCATTTATCCATATTTGTGAAAGCTAAATATTAAGATATACTCACTTTCTAAGAATTCCATTGTGCCAATTTATTATCCTGTGTTTAAACCTTTTCCTTCATAGGCACCACAAAAAAAAATGTTTAGTGACCCAAGACACTGTTTTTTTTAGTTGTGCATATTGAATGTTTGGCCGACAATCCCAGAATTGGGACTGAGCACTTAAGAATTGAACAGCTAGCTGCATTTATTAAGCATAGATACACCCTGGACATCAGAGGTAAATTACCCATATAGCCTGCAACACGTAAACCAAGTAAAATTACACATAAACCTAAGAGAAGGTAGCCTGGGGGGGCGACTACACCCTGACGGTGAGTGAGGGGTGGGGAGACATGTCCAATATGCAGATAGATAGTGCCAGGAGCCAATGGGAAGTGTTGTAAATTTCACTCAGATAGGTTGTAGTGCACACCCAGACCCACTGTATATCACAGAAACAGCTCCATTGACTCGGTTATGGGTAACTAGGGTTCAACTACAATTTGTATATTTTGGCAACACAGGTTAAATAGTGAGGTCAACTTTTACCAGGTAGTTGAGGCAATACATGCAAATCAGCTTTAACTGACTAAATAATGTTTAACTGACTTAAAAAAAGGTATTCTACAGTGTATGTTCATCCTCTAAAACACAGGGACATAATTCTTGTTAAAATCCTTTTTATTTGGCCACGGGAGACATATTCACAACAAATGTGATGGGGTGGTAAATTTCCTCCTAAAGTGGTCACAGTTCTTCATCTGGTTGGCTTCCTGGCCTAGCACACATGCCAATGAATTTGAAATACAATTTCCTTTGCATTATTTAAGTATTTATTACATGTGACAGGGTGGTTGGGTTGAGCTTGACCGACCCTATCTAGCATGATAAAGCTAAAGAATTAAACAAATGTCAGAACTCTGCTTTTTTGTTACTGGCTGCTCCAAAGGCTTAAGTGATGTTGCTTCCTCTATGTAATGTCATTTAAAGCAACAGTACATTTAGAGATAAAACATGTTAGTGTGACGGGGTGGTAAGTTGTAAGGAAGCACATAAATCATAAAATTCTTACAAACAATAATGTTTTTATTGGATAAATTGAGTAAATATACCTTACATAAACAGAGACACACATACAATGCTGAAATTAGTTAAGGTAATAATTAAGGTTTGATTATTTGTTATTTGGTGATATTTTAGATGCATACACCATGTTGGTCATTATTCACATGAGAACATACCCTAGTATTTTTACAGGTGCAGGCAGGGGTGACACTGGGTTTTGTAGACATGAGCTGGCAAAAGCAGCCCTAGATTTTGCAGGTGTTGGCGGGTGTGACATGGGGTCAACAATCAAACCTATGTAGACTCCAGTTTCACATGAAACACACAGAAAAAATGTGTCTAAATGTTGGCTCGGTACATCGGGCCCTTAGTAAACAGTGTGCCACAGTTTCTTATTAGACTGAGTGATACTTTTGCCAATGTTCTGCAAAGCTTGCTTGACCTCCCACAGAAGAATGTATTTGTGGTCCAAGCATGAATACGTCAGTTAAGAAGTCATCGAGTTGGCTGTGCTCACCTTTAAACTGAATGACACACAAGCATGCAAACAGATTGTCTGAAGTGTTTGAAAGCCCAGAATTTGATTGAATAAAAAATGTGCAACATGCAAACAGTTGAAAACACAGATGGGGTGAATAATACAACTGAAGGTTTACAGCCAAAAAAAGAGCTTTCTCACAAAACAGCCACCTTTCACCACAATCCGAAAGCGCTCGGCCTATAAAACAATAGTTTTCTGCTCTCAAATCACAGAAACCCAAAAGAATGGACTGACAGATGAAAAGCCCAATGGGACCCCCGGCCTGGGTGTGATTGGGGAGTGCTCCATCATGATGAGAGACTCTCGGATCATTTCCCCTGCCCTGGCCCACCAGCGCGTCGGGGCAACGCAAGAATATATGAACAGCATTAATAAGCCGAGGGGCCTCTATTTTTCTCCCAGCAGGATTGAGCAAACCAGAGGCTCAGGTAGTAAGTGTTTATGAACTGCATGTAAGGATGTGGAAACTCCCCCACTCTCATAAAGGAGAGTCACCCAGAGGCCTGGGCTGATATAAAGTTTTGGCAGGGAAGATTAAGGATGGAAAAGAGAGCTGCTAAATCATTACACGCATGGGAGTATACAAACTGAAGGCCAGGTCTTACACCGTACTGCAGATAAGTGTCCCGGGACATTAGCTAGAATTGACTTCTGCCTATGAATACTCACTAACCATCTGTGATCAGACAAAAGCCTTGTTGAGAAGCAGATCTGCAGAGATGACCGAGAATGAAGCACACGGTTAAAACAAGGACACACAGTGTCATTGATGCAATGCACCAAAAGCTAACAGTAGCAGTAACAGTGCCCCCTTGTGGGAGGGAGAGCAAAAAAAAACCCATAAATGGACACCTTCAGGAGCTTTTATGATGTCCCATTTTACATTCTTAGGCATTAATATGGAGCTGGTTCCCCTTTGCAGCTCTAACCGCAGGTTTGGAACTTATTAAGTCAGCAGAGCGTTGGAGACTCTCCTCAGCGGCCAGCGACCCGGCTCTGTGACTTCACATGGTCCACACTTCATGGCTGTGTTGCTGTGGTTCCTAAACGCTTCCATTTTTCAATAATACCACACACAGTTGATGGTGGAAGATCTAGGAGGGAAGAAATTTCCAAATAACTTCCAAATTTCAAATTTCCAAATGACTTGTTGCTCTTATTACAGAACCACACTGAAATTCAGTGACCTCTTTAGAATCATATGTGTAAAGGCAGATTGCATGGCTAGGTGCTTGACTTTATACACCCATGGGACCAATGGGACTGAATGAAACACCTGAATTAAAAGATTACAAGGTGTGTCCCAATACTTTTGTCCATATAGTGTAGGTCAGTCAGGGGTTCAATGGTTCTTTGCTGACAAATCTAGACTGAAGGCTCAAAATGTTCTGCCTGAGGAAAAAAACAATACAGCAGGACTTTGTCTGTCTTTGTCCTTTGTCCACTTTACACTGTCCCTGCTTTAGCTAGCATACTTGCTAAACAAGCTTGTGGCTAAATAAGCTTTTTAAGTTATTTTGTTTCTCACCTTTAATCACCACGTTTATCACATGTTGAGCTACATCACATTTATGCCATTTGGCCAAAACTCTTCTCCAGGGCAACTTACCTTGGAATGATGTTGCCCAGGTAAGCAAACATAACACAAACACAGGGTCCGCAATGCTATGGTGCCCCTGAAGCAGAGATGGTTAAGGGTTTTCTTCAAGGGTCCAACAGTGGCAGATTAGCAACCCTGCAAAGCTAACCTACAACCCTGTGATTATGAACCCACTGAGCCACCACTGCCCCTAGGTGTTATTACCTATGGCAATACACCAACCACCACTATGACTTAGTAGATTACTGTTGTCCAATAGTGAGACAGAAAGACTTGACTGACTCAGGAAACAACCTCTTTTAGGACGCAAGACTCGAGACTGGAAAATGGCCATGTACAAATGAATTACAAGCATTTTTGGAACATGAGGCTCCACTAAATTGTAAGTGGACCTCAAGGACAAATATAAAATACAAGACAAATGTAGGATAAGGGTTCCTTTAAGTGAGTTCATTGAAGCATTAGGCACAAAATCCTGATCCTAATTTGAATATGTTTGTATAAATGAACCATGGACAGTGTCATACTAGCTTGTTTCTACTTTGAGTGGGCATGAGGACTTCGGGTTAATGAAAGTCATGATTTAGCCAGAAGACATGACACATCTTCATAATTACACAACAAATTCATATTATGTGTTTCTAGCTTTGGGTCTCAACAAACGTGACATCAGATTTTCAAAGAGCTGTGGAGAGAACCATATTTTAGATCCTTTGTTTTGAAGATGGGTATTTATTGGATCAGGTCTGGATTAAGTACAGCCTACAGGAAAAAAAAAAAAGATTCTGGATTCAATATATGGCATCAGTGATTCCCCTGTGTAGCAACATCTGTGAAATTCTCACAAGCAGAACACGCTTCTCTGCAGCCCAACCGAGAGCGCCTTCCAAATATCTTTCTTTACATGAGGGGATCATAAAAGACTTGATGTTTCCACACATTCGCATTTTAATTTTAGGATTTCATAATAAAAGTCTAGTTCAATAAAGAACAGTGATGAGCTACTGTACTACTGGGTACTTCAAATGGCCTTGGAAAAGTAGAAAACCATTAGAAGTAGAAGGATTTCTAAAATATAGCAAATACACATATGTGATAGAATTCTTCAGCCCAACAGAATTACTGTAGAGATTTCCATCCATCTGCCCATCCATCTGCCCATCCATCCATCTATCCATCCATTCATCTGCCCATCCATCCATCCATCCATCTATCCATCCATACATACATACATACATACATCCTGGTCCATCCATTAGTGTCAGAGCCATGGTAACGGATTATGACCAAGATAAGGGTTAGGGTCAGTAAAAGGGGTTAGTATCTACAGTAACTCTAAAATCACATACACTATATGGACAAAAGTATTGGGACACCTGTTCATTTGTAGTTTCTTCCGAAATCAAGGGTATTAAAAAAGGCTTTCTACTAGATTTTGGAGGAGCGCCAATCTTAATTCCAGAGAACATAGTTCCACTACAACACAGCCGAATGCTGGGGGGCTTTATACCCCTCTAGCCCACCACACCTGGCATTAGGCAGCATGGTGCCTATAGGTTCAAATTGTTTATCTGTTCCAGAGAGTCCAATTCTATTGTCAATACTTCTCTAAAGGGACAAGACAAGCATGTGCACATCCTGGGTGGCCCAACTGGTGCAACTTAAAATAGCCGAATGCATTCATTAGAAGGAGTGTCCGCACACATTTGGACATACGGTGCATCTATATGTAGAACCATGTAAGAACCTTTATATTTATATATATATATATTTACCGTTTACTCTTATCATTGTCCCCACAGTCCTTGTTCAGTTCTGCTGGATGGATCCTTACTTTTGAAGGTAATAAGTGTCAAGTTCTGCAAATAGCCTACTATGAAGAGCCATTGATGAAAGCCTATGAACATGAGCCATAGCTTGTGGAAGTTCTAGCTTAAACACAACTGAAAAGGCCCGTACAGTAGAGCGCTCAGCCAGTCACGATTACAGCTGCACTGAAACAGTGCATCATGACTGAAATACAGTATATTCAAATCTGCTGCTTGTTGAATATGTGGGTGATATATAAGGGAAAAACTGTCCAAAGGTTTTGTCAAAGTGATGAATAATAGGACTACAAGTCATTACATGCCCATGATGGAGAAGAAAAGCACTCTGTGGGAATTAGCCCATGATCTAAACCATATGGCCCAAAGATGCCCCTGTTACTGTAAGGATGATCTTATTCATTATGCTGTAACTATACAGTCCTCCAGATTTCGTTTTTAGCCACGAAAAAGCTTTCTTTGCTGAAGGCTGATGCTTCTGTGCATTTGCCATAATCAGCTAAAGCTAGCTTCTGCGGTCAACAGCTTCTCTGGCCTCATATTGTGAAGTGCTTCGGCCAAATTGCTCAAACAATTTGCCGTCTATAGGCCCTTAAGCTCAGCTTTCAGTCTGCAGCACAAACAGCGATTGTGAGCGTTCAGGCCGTCTGCCTGGATTACTCTGGGCCAAGTGTGCTTGTGTGTCTTTCATCATAACAATTTAACAAGTCTGAAAGCCGTGTCAGGCTGAAGGGAAGACGAAATGTGGAAAAATACACAATTAAGTTACATTACATACGTTCAATGCTTTGGAAGCAGATGACCGTGAAGTCAACTCCTTAAGCATGCACCATGAAAGACCTTAGTGGGGCTCAAAGAGCTGTTTTCCATGAACTGGGATTCGAATGACCAGTGAATGCACTGCCAGCGGGCAGAATGGTGCTGAATCTGAATTGGATAGTATGCCACAGCACGTGCAAAATGGCTGGGAATATCAAGCCCTTTTCTGATTAATAATGTAATTCAGTGAATTATTAACATTCTCTCGCTGGACGTATTCGTACACAAGGTCCCTTGGGCATGTAGGTCACAGATGAGAGTGGAAAATCAGCCTGCTTGTCCACTCAACCTTCTCAGACGAAGCAAAATCAATCGCATACCAGCTATAATGAATAAAACAGGGCAAAAGGCCGACGAGTGGAAAATGATCCAAACACCACTTTATCTTCTCAGACAGACGGACATTATGCAAAAACCAAACAAACTCTAACGAATACACAACGCATCTCTGCAGGCCTTTGAAGGCAGCTTTAGAGGAGGTCTTTGAACACATTTAGCCGACATTCAGCGCTCTGCTTAGAAATGTGGTGCTATCTGGCAACAGAGAAATAAACTTACAGACTTTCCAAAGGGGTCTGCTGGTACTTCAGTCATCTGTGTTTGGGAACTGAATACAGACACTGGTAATTATAGCAGAGAAATTAGAGGCATCAGGTTTTCTGTTTGTGGCTTCAGCATTTGAAACCACATGTGTGCAACATGTGCTTTGGGGTGGAAGATGATTGCATTGAGTCCATCCCTGAGGTCAAGAGGTCCAAAAAGCCTTGGTACAGCTATACAGCTATTGGTCAACAACAATCTTTTGTCTGGATCACTGAGTAAATCTTGTCTTTTTCTCTGGTGCTGAAGCTTTTCTCCCTAACATAGATTTTTCTGCCAAAAAGGGTTCTCTGGAGCCCCTAAATATAACCAATGGATAGTAGTTGGATTGATGTGACTTGGGAAGAACCTTTCTGAATGTTTGAAGAACCTCCATACAATATAATACGGTTCTAAACTAATGAATGGGTCCTTCAGCAACTATAAGAACCTATAGTGAAGTGAAGGCGTCCCTGAAGCATTACTAATTTCTTCTCTAATTTTATTAGCTGAGGTCAAGATAAAGAAATTATATGAACTACATGCCCAAATTTTAGTGGAAACCTCTTCTAATGAATACATTAGGTACTTTTGCACCCATTGCTGACACACATGTGCAAATGCACACACACACACACACACACACACACACACACACACAAACACACACAGTATGTCTAGTCCCTGTAGTGCTGTAGTGAAATATTCCCAATAGAATTCACTGTAAAAAAATCCAAATTATTTTATATTGTATGCCAATCACTGCAAATCATATTTATTTTATTTATTTATTTTTATAAAAACAAATGCTATATTAGTAGTATTTTATTCC
Organism: Salminus brasiliensis; assembly: GCF_030463535.1. Classification (NCBI taxonomy): domain Eukaryota; kingdom Metazoa; phylum Chordata; class Actinopteri; order Characiformes; family Bryconidae; genus Salminus; species Salminus brasiliensis. The sequence goes on from NC_132890.1 coordinate 6,466,611, forward strand.
ATATTGTTCTGATTCTTAAAATAAAATTTATGATGAATTTCAATCATTTCTATAATAAACAAGCAGATAATAATTTATAGGTTTATTGTCCTCACTAACAACTTAAAAATTCATTAGTTTTATATTTATATTTATGAATTTTTATTAAAAACATATAAAACAAAAAAATTCAAATAAAATGCAGAGAAAAAACAATAAATATACAGATATTTTTTATTAAAGTTTCTGCAGAAATAAAGTGAAAACACTGAAAGTTCTGCAGCAAACACATACATCTTTCCTATTGGCTCCTGGCACCATCTACTTACATACAGGGCGTGTCCTCCAGTCATTGACACTCACCGTCAATGTGTTGTCATTTCCCCAGGGGTGTCTTCTCTTAGGTGTGTTTGTATATTTTATGCCATGGTTGACTGCTAAGCTGCAGTGCTCTGGGTTGTAAGAGCAAATGTTTCTTTCTGGTGTGGTCATGTCTTAGATTTCACTGTCATGTGACCATTTAATTTTTTCTCTTAGTGTTTTTATATTATTATTTGGGGGCAAACTGTAAAGTAAGTTTGTTTGCGGGTGGTTTAATGAACAGTTCAGCTGTTCTTTTTTTAACAATTGATTTTGTTTTACCAGGTAAGACTCCTTTGGCCAGATAAACATGAACCTATTGCCACCAAGCCTAATGCCAGATGTGTGCTAGAGGGATGTAAAGCCCCCCAGCAATGAGCTGTAGAGCAGTGGAACTGTGTTCTCTGGAATGATGGATGGTGCTCCATCTAATACTGATGGGATGAGGAGGGGTGGTGATCATCCAACATTCTGACCTCACTAATGCTCCGGTCTCTCAACGCAATCAAATCCTCACAGCAATGCTCCTCCAAAATCTAGCAGAAAGCCTTCTGCACTGGACAGTAGAGACAGTTACTCTACTTTACTTTACAAAAGCAGGATAACCCTTTTTTAATACCCTTGATTTCGGAAGAAACAATCAAGAAGCAAGTGTCTCAATACTTTTGTCCATACGTTGTAGCCTTGGCATTTGGACTGGTTCTAAGATGTCGCTGCTCCAGCAGGGGGTTCTTTTGAAAGGTTGGAATGGGATCCAAACCAGGACGATTCATTAGAAGATCCAATGTTCAGTATTCCATAAAATGGTGAATTACACAAACCAAAGACCATAAAGCCCTGCATAAAGCCCTGCATCTGATTGCAGTTTACATTCAGCTAACTGAATTACAGCCATGCATGGAATACTGAGATCAAATCCCTTCGTAACAAGGATGATTAAGCGCATATGAATGGAGCCAAGAATGTAAAAACTTCCCCCTTTCTGCACCACCTCCTGCAGCTTGCAGAAAGCAGGCCGGTTGTCCCTGACAAACTCAGAATGGCTGAGTGGAAACGCGTGGCAGTGGTAAATAAATCAGAAACGAGATCATACTGCATTGGCATTGCGGCTGGAGTGTGTGCTGAGCTGAGCGATGACACGGCCTGGGGTCGACTGATGCACTTCCATCGCTGTCCCAGGACGTTTGCAGCCCGACCAGTCGCTTCAGTTTTATCTGGCCCTATCTAGCTTTATCTGGCTGTGCGAACGGAGCCAGCCTCCAAGCGAGCGGGCTGCTGCTTGAGGAAGGAACAGCTGATAGATCTCTTCCCCGGGCTTAGAGGCTCTGAGGAGCAAACACTGGAGCTTTCCAGCTGTACAGTGCTGATGTAAGGCAGATCCATCCACCGTGCTAATCCTTCTATTTACCCAACCCGCTCCTGTAACCATAAACACTGGCCAGAAAACACAGGGACATAGATGTAGGCAATCCGTCAGCTCAAAAGCACTGGAGAAGCCCCAGTTAATGGCTGACAGGTACAAAGTGGAACACCCATGTTCTGTAAGGGTGCACTAGAGAAGACTGAATCATTCGAATCAGGTTTTAAACGCCCGGAAAGCAGTAAGACTATACCCTCGGCTCGAGATGACGGGTTAGCCAGGAAAACGTCCAAATCGCCTTATCCTTTCACATCTTCAGGGCCATGATGGCTCTTTTGTCATGTTAGTGGGACTTGTGTGAGAACTTTCCATATGATAATTTAGGGAGTAGTGGAAAAATGCTCGGAGGCTCTGCCCTCCTTCAGCTTTTCGTCAAGCAACATGACTATACCTCACTGAAACTGCCTGAAAGCACCGTCCATCCTAAAGTAAAGAGAGCCTATGACCTGGACTTTTCTGTACGAAACAAAGAACAGTGCTGGGAAAATACGAAGCTGTTTCCCGTATGTCTTACAACCCTTAATTATTGGCCATAACTCTTCTATTTTAACAGTGCTGATGAGTGTAGTTAATAGTCTGCTTGACAATCAAGCATAATTTGTTGTTCTCAGGCTTCTTTTTTTACATTTACATTAGAGGCATTTAACAGACGCTCTTATCCAGAACGATTTACAAAAGAGCTTCACTGTTAATTCAGAAAACACCAAAAAGAGACCTCTAAGCTTAGATAATACTAAATATGAAAGTTAGTATAGAGATCACAAGACTCTGCACTACACTTTGCCCAAACAGCTGGGCTTTTATTTGATATTTGAAGACAGCAAATGACTGTGCCATGGAACGGACACAATGGAAAGTCACCCCACCACTTCAGGACCAGGACAGACAAAAATAAAAATAGCCTGGATGCTTGTCTTCCTTGGATCTTAAAGGATGGTGGGTCAAGCCGAGCTGTACTTGAAGCATTTTTAAATGGATGAACTGCATGAGCAGAATAAGAAGACTGCAAATTCACACTAAACAGCTGAAATTAAACAAAATGTCTCATGTCTACACTGAAGAAAAATGCAAACAAAAAATATCAAAAGTCAAATATCTAATGCAAATTCAATGGAAAAATCAAAACATCCACAAATATTTAATTAAAGCTTTTGTTTACTTTTCCTGCATTATTATGACCAAAGACAAAAAACTACACAGGCCTACCTAACAGAACGTATCCCTGGGAAAACAACAACACATTGACGGTGAGTGTCAGTGACTGGAGGTTACACCCCATATGCAAATACAAGGTGCCAGGAGCCAAAGGGAAAGACGCAGGTGTTACTCAAAGAGGTTTTACTGCACAAGCGAACCCTACAGGTTCTTAAAACAGCCCAGCTGACTTCAGAAGTTATCAAATCCAACATCAGCGCAGTGTCTGTTCTTAAGCTAAACTCATATCTTTCCCATTGGCTCCTGGCACCAACCATTTATATATTGGGCGTGTCCTCCTCCCTTATCTTCAGTGTGTCTAGGGTACAGTGAAGGTGTTTGATTGCAATAATTCAGGAGAAAGCTGTAAGATAATGGTGTTTTTGATGAAAGGTTATGCAAATGTATAAATAAATATAAATATAAAACTAACAAAGTTTGCTCTAAAATTAGAAAGAGAATTTTATTTACATTTAATTACAAATAATTCTTGCACTTTTACATACAATTGTTTGTCATTTAAGAAAGAAGAGAAATACTGTATAAATATTATAGTATTTTCTCACAAAAAAGAAATAAATGTAATTTGTTATTATTAGAATATTAAATATAAAAAAAAAAAAACAGTTGGTTGGTAATTTACACATAATGGGCCCTTTGCAAGGCACATCGTGATGCTCATTGCTATCTTACACCCCGCCAACAGTCGGGTTTTTTATTCCGAAAATGGGCCTCATTTATCAAGCATCTCAGAGCTAAAATCACCTCTCATCAGCTGTCTAACTAAATTCACAGAATCTTAACTGATCCCAGATTAGCATTTGTACTCTGAGAAGTTTGATAAATGTGGGCCAATGTGTGTAACATATTTTCTATGAGTTCTATGGTAGTGAGGCACAGCTTTATTTAAATGGCTGATCTGCCTAAAAGTCCCCCAAGAAGTACTTAGAAGGGCTCCGATGTGAAATACGGTGAACTTCCCATTTTATCTCAGTGTCTGTAGACTATACCACTGCAAAACGGTTGTTAGCATGTCATTCAAGCAGTCCACTTTTGTAAGTTTAGCCAGATATCATTTTACAGGTTAATGGTTTTAGTCATTTACTCTAAACCCAAGGCCGTTTTGAGAAAAGTCAGACTCTGAGGCCAGGAAAAAGAAATGAAATTTAGAAAACATGATCCATCCGGTATGTTATGGTAGGCTAGAAAGAAGACAACAACGTGATGGCAGAGGCTTATGTGTGGATGAAGTCCAGCCTAAACAGGCCTGGCACTGGAGACAACAGGAAAAACCACAGCATACAGCACTGCTGAGTAAAGCCCTCAGCACCGGGGAAGTTTCCATTCGGTCAGTGCATTGTTTTACGGTACAGGTCTGGTGAATGAAAGCTGAATTCTGATTGCATAGCGGCTACATCTGATGTCTTCTAAAAAGTAATGGGAGGTAGTAGATGGCACAATGAAAAGCTATCTTTTCAAACACATCTCTTGTCATTGATTTCAGTGAAGACGAAGTGATGACAACCCGTAGACACCAGTGCATGAGTGTGCAATTTCAATTACGCCTCGTTCACACTCACGTCTTCTCACTCCATCAGAAGCTCTCCATTCACACTGATTGCCTGGCTACAATGGCACCCTTTTCGAATCTGGGCGTACGAATTTGAGCCACTTTGACAAGAGCCAAATTGGGTGTTTTAGGTATGCAGTGGTCAGTACCTACTAAAAGTGCTCCCATGTAGGACAACCCGTAAACCAGCAACACGATCATGGGCGCCCAATGCTCATTTATGCAGTCCATGGAGGCCCCACCTCAACCCTACCTAAAGGATCTGCTGCTAATATGTTGGTACCAGATCTTCAGCGGGCTTGTGTAGAACATGTCTTGATGGCTCATAGCTGTTTTGGTGGTATATGGCAACTACAGCAGGTTAAGAGCTAGTTTGACCAGTGGTCTAGTCCCAACCTCTCCAATGTCTGAGACATCAGAGCAACAGGCTGATAGTCATTCAGTGCTGTTGGTTGCCCTTTCTTAGAGAACCACACAGGAACCTGACTTTCCACTCGACTCTTTACATTCTGTAGCTCGGGTTCAACATGTGCTGAAGAACACTGCTGAAGGAACTGCTCAGCACATCATTTCTTGGCTTGGTGCCATCTGGTCCTATAGATTTGCCTTGTTTGAGGTTCCTTGGTTGCTTCTACTCCTGGTCAGCAGTCAATGTAGATGTGGTGTTGCTGGACTGCTCGGGAGATTGGGTCTGGAGATAGCCATTCACCACAGTTAGTGACAGCAGCCAAAGGTGTCCAAGGTACGTTCTTCTGCTCCGGCTTAGTTTCCAGACTAACGTTGTACCCCTTCTTGACTTTCTTAATCTTTATTGTTTAAGTTCTTGTTGTACCCCCCTCAACTCGTTCCTGTTCCCCACCTTGAAGGCCTTCTTCTTCTGGTTCAGGAGATATTTTAAATCACTGGTAACCCATAATTTGTGACAGAGGAAACATCTACCAGAAGGATTCCACACAGAAGTTCATGTAATCTGTTATACAAGATGTAATTGCGATGTCAGTGGTTAAAAAAAGACATCTGACTGTGAGGCCTCAAAGCCTTCTCTGAGTGATTCAACAGCCTCTGGTCTGACATGATTCAGTCGTAAGTCCGCCAAATGTCATTAATATCAATGTAGCATCACTTCAAAACTAGAGAGTACAGAGCTTGTATCTCAGCGGGGTTGCTGTGATATATGTGTTGGTTGCTAAGGTGTTGCTAAGTTGAAGTAGTGCTGTGTGAAACCTTAGGGTGAAAAACACTTTCGGCCAAAATATGTTTGGGGCAAAAGCTCATCCACTGTGTTTGCCTAATAGATATGTGTCCACAAACTTTTAAGATTAAGATGTAGGGTGCCAGAAGAAGGTTGGTCCGAAAGTTCCTCCAATCACAGACAATACTGGAGGTCAATGAAGAGAAAGAGGGAGGAGCACACCTTCTCTAGTCTGGCTCGTGGTAGAGTAACATCATCACTGTGATTTTTCTGATCATTTTAATGGGGAAAAATGTACGATAATTTTACAAAACCGAACATCAAACCAGTTTGTGAACCATAAATCATACAGCTATCCTATTATTTCTGCAATTGTGCCAAATTCGGTGTTTGTAGCTCAAAAAAACTTTGGTCAAAAGTTTACGGACATTTTTTTTTTTGCCAAATGCATTCCATGGGAGTGTTTTGGCCACAATGGTTTAGTTTGGACACTTCCTGTCCAAATACTATTACACCTATCCAAAATCTGTATACAAGTCTATGTGCCATCAACATGACACACAATTTAAAGTTGGAACGGAGTCGACCATTAGTGTTACACACAGTTGGAATTTGGCCTCCACCTTTAATCCATCCGTGCTGTGAACACACACACACACACAAGTGAGCAAATGTGCCCAGCGAGGTGGGCAGCCATTGCTATGGCACCCAAGGAGCAAAGAGGGTTAAGGGTCTTGATGAAGGGCCCAACATTGGCAGCTTATTGGGCCTATCAATCCCACATCCCTGTTATCAATAACCCAGTGGTCTAACCCCTGAGCCGCCACTACCAGAGGATGATAATAATGATAATAGTAATAAGAAGAACACTTTATTTTTATTGTTTTTAATATATATATATATATATATATATATATATATATATATATATTTATTATATTATTATATTTAACTAATAGCGTCATGTGACGTCTGTTTCACAGGCAGACAGGCAGACCACAGCTGTGTTAGCGTGCTCTGTACTGCACCAGATCCAGAGATGTCCCTCTGCCATTAAAAAAGTGTTTGCCAAGAAAGTTTAGAGTAGAAGATTCTCTCAGCTCAGCTTTTCTCAATCTTAGATCATTAATAACTCAAGGATTTGCCCAGAAAAAAAAAAACTTTCCATGGCTTTGCAGGATGAGCTTGTGTCATGGGGATCATTTGTATAACCGGACACAACAACTGCTATGTTTGGATGTACGCTTTCAGCACTTGTTCATCACACCTCCCCGGGATCAGTCCTACTCCATCTTTAGGCCTTTACTGCTGGACTGCATATGGCTCGATAATAGCTAGTGCACAAAAAAAAGAAAGAAAGCCAGAGAAATTCCATAGGTCAGGAGTCAGGCAAGTGCATTCCTTTCCCTCTGCTGCAATATAGCTGCTGACGGATGCGTACAGTTTGGCCTCGCTCCAGCTTTTGTTCATTTTACAGCAGAACGCACACATAGCGTAGGCCTATGGATCAAGTTGTGTAATAATGCAACAGTGCTGTTCCCTCCTGGGTCCGAAATGGCCGAGTTCAGCTTGAGACCATTTAGCAGCAAGACTGGGTCTGGGGTCATGTTGAGGACTGTGATTAAAAGCGAGTGCTGGATGGATTCAAAACAAGGGCGTAGCGAGGCCGTCTGCTTTGCGTACATTCTCCCTCCCTCAGTATCAGCACTGTGTTTAATAGGAAGAAGATCCTATCGACATAACCTAATATGATGATAGGAGGGGTGATTGGTGGCAGCATGGAGATGGTCTTTGTTGTTGAAACATCTTCATTGAAGATCTTCTAGTTTTAATTGCTAGTGGATGCATTCAGACATGAAGATGAGAAAGATGTGCCAAGAATATTGTAAAAAAAAATTATATTGGGACTGATTAGAAGACTAGGGGAAACAAGTTTTAGAAATAGATCATGGACTTACAGGTCATACACATTCCAACAATAATAAAAAAATTAAATAAATAAACAAATAAAAAGACAAGCTCTGAAAAGGAAGATTAGTTCATGTTTATGCTTCTGTGCACTTCAAGTGATGTTCATTTTTCAAGTAGTCCAGCACACACTGATGAGCTAATGCTAGCACCACAACCCATAGTAAGTGCACCCCTAGAAATTCGTATCAAGTGCATAAAAATATTTCGTACATATTTTCTGGTGGCTCCAAACCACTGGTGGCGCTGTTTGGCAGATATTTCGTACATATCGTACCATTGGCACCACAGCTCCCGTCCACTGGTGGTGCTGTTTTAGTTCTAAGAAGATTCTTAAATGGTAGAGAGAGCTTCACATGGAACGCTCTCTCTACCTTCACAATACAATGCCTTTTGGAAACTGGGCCCTGGTCAGTAATGAATCCTTGTAAAAAACCTTTAATGGTGTTTTTCTTGGTAGAACCATTTCTGCAAATGAAATGTGTGAGTTTTAGGGAATTCTAGCCTCCATATAATGTCAGTTAAAGTTTTTTTTTTGTATATTCAAGCCAAGAACCAATTAGGAAAGTTCATTTTTAACCTCTTAAACTCCTCGGAACCACTGGTGGTTCCTGGCTCTTTTTTCACCACTGTTAAGAGGTCTTAGGAACTCAGCCAGTTTTTGCTTACCGATTAGTTATCCTTAGGGTTCAATAAAAGTGCCAGAGCATAAGGGGTTAAGAGCGTGTTTGAGGATCTCATGAGCTGTGTAAAACAGGAAAGCAAGCTCAAACTTTACCACAAAAGGCCGCTAATGTGGTGTAATGATCCATGTGATATCACTCCTAATCACCAAACATGCGCACAGCAGTTTTCAACTTTGGGAAATGAATTCTGAACTGAATCCCAGCTCTCTGACTTTCCTTTCATTCTCAGAGTCAAAAAGGCGGGATACCCAAGATAACTGTAAAAGGAGTTGCTAGTGGCATTAGTCATAGCTTTTCCCTTTCTTTCATATAGTTCACTATGTTCGTCTACAATGTACACACTTACACTACTTTCCTCAAGTCGTTTTTTACTCTGGACAAAAGTATTGGGACACATGTTCATTCATTGTTTGTTTTTGGGTTTTTTTTCGAAATCAAGACTATTAAAAAATAGTTGATCCTGTTTATGTTGGAGTAACTGTCTCTACTGTCCAGGGAAGAAGGCTTTCCACTAGATTTTGGATGAGCATTGCTGTAAGGAACAAGAGTGCTAGTGAGGTCAATATTCCCAACTCCACAACTCATCTCATCAAAAGTATCACCAACCATCATCCCAGAGAGCGCAGTTTCACCGCTCCACAGCTCAATATTAGGGGCCTGTATACCCCTCTAGCCCATGCCTGGCTTTCGGCATGGTACTATTAGGTTCATTTAGCTATGTTATTTGTTCATCTGCTCCAGAGAGGCCTATTCTATTGGCTGTACTTCTCTAGAGGGGCCCAACAGGCTGAATACGTATCTGTGTCAGCAATGGGTCCAACGTAAGGTAGCCTAATGCGATCATTAGAAGGTCTGTCCAAAAACATTTGGACATACAGTACAGCTCCATATTTCCAACAGCAGACATTAATATTTGAGCATCTCTCCATGGTTACATGATATTGTAATTTTGGTTTGTTTTGTAGTACACCATGTTCAAAACACTTATTTCCATGCCTTCTCCAACATGATGATGAATGGCAAACAAAATTGGAGCGTACGATGAATAATGCAGAAACCACAAGCTCCACGTCTGTAATGTTGTCACCACAAGGCACGAGGCCAGAATCTAATGTCCTAATTAACTGGCCCGTGTGGGTTGGCCTGTAAAATGGGAACAGTTGTGGAATCCTTCATACCCAGAGTATTAACTATCATAGGGAATGCAAATGCAGTTGTTCAAGCTTCAAGCTTGGTTCCTGATCATTTTTTCCCCCCACATGTTATCCAGAAGTTAATTAATATCTGAAAATTAAACAAAACCTCCAATGTTTTGGGCCCAGTTCTGTATTTACTGTGATAAATTTTAGGGAGATAACCCTTTTCCCTCGCATTCCTTGGCTCAGACAGAGAGAAAGAGAGAGAGAATAGAAGGATAAGAGGAGGGGTCGGGGATCTATGTCCTCAGCCAGGTAGTGGAGAATTTATCGCCCATGTGGTGAACATATGTCTACCTTCCACAGACCAGTTCTTTTCTTCTTCCTCACTCAATCTGACAGCATCTTATCTCTTTTGACAGGATTTGTTTTTTCCATTTTGCCAAAAGCTCAAGAAAAAAGAAATGAAATGCTCTCAAACCATATGAACACTCTGGAAGATCCTCAACATGGCCTGACGTGCCCTTAGAACCTTGCCCTTGGAAATCGTCAACAAAGTTCTGCCTAATCCAATCATTACAGCAGCTATCAGTCAATGCATTTATTTGGTGAATGAAAATGGTGGTAATGAAGGAAATATGGCTTCTACAAAGCGACGCGCCGTGACCACCACACCACCCGCTGACTGTTTTAAAGGCGAGGTGACATCATCCACACTTTGCTGCAGAAAGCTGTTCCAAATGCATGAACATGCTGATGCTGCCCACAGAAGAGCTGGAGGTACAGACCACACATCTGTCTGGCGTACTGCCATCCTCAGTTGTTGCACAGGGAAGGGGTTATAACATCAAGGGAATGCAGGTCGGAGATTCTTACTGTCTTACTTTCTTATGCTTTTTACTACCAGACCTGATCTTCAGCCTGTTTACCAGTTCCTCCAGCTGAAGCCCAAAAACACACTAGTTGGTTCAGTGAAGCCTGATCTGCTGTGGGTTTACGTGAGATCTCACAATGTAAAGATCATCAGGCAGTTTCAAACAGTGTAGAATAATAAAAAAAATAAATGGTTTTGATAGTGAGCTTATGCCCTTTCGGTACCTTATTTATGATGGTTTTGCATGTTTTACAGTGTGTAAACAAGATGTAAACCTGTGCAAATGTGGTTGCGTTGCGTTGAGTGAATATCCTGCATTGTTAAAACCTTGAATAGTATCTCAAAGTTAATAGATAGAATACAGGCTTCATATTCATGTTTTATGAGAGTCTTTCAATAAAGATACCTTATCACAGAGTCACAGAGTGTAGTTAGTAGTGGAGTAATACACCTTTAACATTATTGGGTTAAAGGTTATTGGTTAGGTTATAACACTTAAAAAAAAGCAATAAGCAGTTGACTCAAAGACCAGTGGTTCAAATCCCAGGTCAAAAGCAGGATAAACTCTTTTTAATATCCTTGCTTTTGGAAGAAACAATGACTGAGAAGGTGTCCCAATACTTTTGTCCCAGTACTTTTATTCCCTGTTAGTAACCTGATCTCTGTGTGGCATTGTTACAGATCCAAACAATGCTCTGAATGCAGACACACACTCTCAGACAGAATCCGGTGCTCAGCCAGCATGTAAGCAATCTTGCTGTGTCTGTTATGTAGCCATGGAAAACATAGCACTGATAGAACTTACAAATTGCTAACACAGACATGCATGCTAGTAGCAAATATACATAAGTGTATTCCTGTGGGCCCAGTACTGGCTCTGTAGAATGTAATGGATTTTAACAACATCCCCCTCACCCATTCTGCGCAGTGTCACTGATGTGAAGCACCAAAATATATTCAAGTGCTTCCAGTGAGGAGAAAGCTTCTGCTTGCTAAATGTCAGGGAGTGAAAGGGTCAGTATGTGAGTGAGTGTGTGGATTAAAAGGCAGGTCTATGCACTGCTTTGCAATTACCAAGTACTAACAGACAATTACTCTTTCACAATGCCTTTGTTTCAACAGAATGAGTGGAAAGTGTTTGCAAGTTTTGATTGTAGGCCTCTAGTGGAATATGTCAAAAAACAAAAGACTCAAAGTGTAGAATGGCTCCATTTGTGTGGTCACTTTCATGATGCGATTTTCCCTGTTTGTTGGGACATTTTCAGTGCCTAGGTGACATAAAAAAACACACTCAATGGATCTGGGATAGATTACTTACCAGGCCAGTGAGGCCACTTCCTAGGGGTGCTAGGGGGCATCAATAGGCCTCAAACTATAAGGTGCAAGAATGACTCAAATTTTTGGAAGGGTCTACGCTAAGTACATTAAATAAAAAAGTAAAAGTGTTATTATTATTACAGTATTTTTGTATAATATTTGCATGGTGTGTGGTGGTAATTAAATATTAGAGCCAAAAGCATTAACATTTGAAAGGTCGCCGCCCACTGCTACGTAATAAAGGGGAAAATCTCATCTATTTCATCACCAATTGAGGTGGAGTTACAGACGCAGCATAGCTTAATTTACAACCTCTAGGGGGCGCACTAGCCAGGTTTGTAACAGCTAAAGTGCCATTTTGTTGGATACATCATGCGTTTAACTCAAATGCAACAAGGGATATGTCTATGAAAATGTGTGTAGATAAAAAATAGCTTTTATAATTTTTTAATGGATAATTTTTGGGCTTAAACTGTTAAACTATTTTAAAATAGTGATTTAACAGTATAGTATTCTGCAAACGGCAACTTTGTTGTTCTTATTTCTTTGTTAATTCTTATAGTTTCTGTCCTGTTTACTCACGAGGGTGCAACACACTAGCGCTTGGAGCTTGTACTCTGAGCTATTTGAATGAATACATCGCTGTTAAGCTGTGTACAGACACACATGGAGAGTGGTACACAGCCACTGAATGGAAGATCTCGCCTCAGTCGAATCAGAAGAGCTCAGACTGACAGTGTGCTATCTCAGTGTTATTACTGATAATCGTAATTGAGAGGTGCTTGACATGCTGCCAGCACTTCATTAGAAGTGAAATAGTGTACAGAGTCATCTTCCTGCTTATGTATTCACACACGCTGGTGGTTCCTATCGTTTCTGGCACTGCACAAGTGAGATATAAACAAGCAGTTGATGCGGCTGCGGTCCAAGGCAAGTCCCCCACCAAGCCCAATAAGGGATCTGAGCTCAAGATTTATTTCCTGAAGGAGTTTGTGCATGGGCTGCCAGAACGCGTGAGTTTCCAAAATATTCAGCTGTCTCAGAACTTGTCAGTATCTCAGGCAAGTCTGTGCTCTTGCCTGACCTTAGTCCGCCCGTGACGAACACACAGACAGACTGATCACAGCTTTCAGCCTGAGCATGGCTGGATAGGAGTGTTGCTTTAAACCACATTATCCATCACAGCCTAAATCCGGTAATATGCATGGCCCTGAACTTTGACTTGAAAGCATTGTACATTATACATGTCTGGCACAGTGCACTTTTACACAGCATATCATGACACTGAATTAATTCTAATGCACTTTGGCAGTTTTCAGTGTCAAATACTTATTTTCACAGCCAAGGTTGAAGCTTTTTGCCTTGACTGACCACCGATGATAAAAAAAAGGTTTCTTCTTACTTTTGGACTATTTGGAATTTTGTAAAAGCTGTAAAGTCCTGAGCTGGGGTGCCTAGAGTAGCTGAAACCTATTGTCAGGTCAAGGTATTGTTGCTGCAATGACTGAATACTGACCAAAGTAAAATGACATTAACAATCAAATTAACAAAACTACTGAAAATTGCTGAAAAAATAATATATCAGTGGAACATCGCAGCACATCTAGCATCTGCAAGCAAATCTTTCCGTTCATAAAAAAGGCAAATCCAGCCCTAAAATGATAACTTGAGCCTGCCAGCCCAGCAGGGGGATCTCAAACCTCCCAAAGTCTGATGACATATTCCTTAAGAAACCAGTGTAATGGCTCAAATAGACCTAAATGCATACAAGGGGGTTAAGGGTTTAAATCCCAAGCCATGCCGCTTGGCTATCAGCAGCCAAAGCCTGAGAGAGCACAGCTGGCTGTGCTCTCTCCAGGTGGGTAGATGGCACTCTCTCATTACTCTTAAGGGACTTTGACTGGCACAGGCATCTGTTAGCGAGTGTGTGGTGAACCACTGGAGGACCACTGAGCTTTTCAGAGCATCGACAACAGCTTGAAAAGAGGCGGTGGCAAGTCCTAGCGCTAGATGAAGTTCTGAACGGCTGGGTTAATTTGCAGTACCAAATTAGGAGTGCTGTTTTGGTAACTTTGTACAGTGTAAGGAAACAGCAAACTCATTAATTACTCGGCAACAACCATTTAAACAGTGTACATCAGTGCCAGATCAGTGCCGGCTGGGTAGAAAGCAACCAATCAGAGGCTTTTCTGCTTCAGGCGTTGCCACAGCAACCAGTAGGAGCGGTAACATTTGTAAGGCTGCCAAACACTGATGTGTAATAGAGAGGAAAATCCTTTTTAGACTTAATCATCAATTAAGGCGGAGTTACAGACACAGCGGAACTGAATAGTCCACCGCTTGGGGCGCTCTAGCCAGGTGGAACAGCAAAGGTGTCATTTATTAGCATAAACTGGCTTTTAAAAGGCACATAACTTTGACTAATAGTGGTTTATTAGGAAAGTATTCAGTACACTTTACCTTTTGGTGTTCTTATTTCTCATAGTTTCTGTATGGCTTTTTACTAATGTGAGCAAGGGGACGTTTTTGTGTGGACTGGAGGCCAAAACACCAAAATCCCTGGATACATGTGTCAGTGTAACCAGTTACCTCCACACCTGAGACAAATCTGTGTAAGCTTACCTTACACAAATTGGACCCAGAGTAGGACTGTGTTTGTGGAACATAGGCCTGTTGGTGAAGCTCACAGAGTCAGATGAGATGGTCTTCTCTACCGATCCTGAGAGCGGAGGGCTCAGCACAAGCAGCACATCCACTGAAGCATGGGGAGCAAAAGCTGCCAAGACCCTGATTTGTGTTTACTTATTCACTGGATGGCTCCATGCTTGTGCTTCTCTTTAGGAACTCAAGTATTAAATCAGAGAAAATCAAATCCGTTTGGGGAAGACGGAAGAAAACGATCTGTTGTTTCACTTTAATTTGAGGTTTCAGTTGGAGAACTTGTTCATTTAAGGTACTGAGCTGCACATCATGACACACATCGCCTCTGTCTTCTTTGCATGTTGAACAGGTTAGAAGTCATTGTATGTGTACTTAAAGTCATAAATTGATAGTTACAGTTCTCAAATCTGGCATGTTTTAAGGCCCTATACTGATATAAATACTCATTACAGCACAGTTCCTTCCTCCCGATGTGATTGGCTGGGAGGCATTCTAAGAGCTCCCTTCATTTTTGATGGGTTCTTTAAATGCACCCAAGAAATGCATGGTTCATTGCTGATGAAGTA